>NW_011494956.1:13237991-13250255 GCF_000754665.1 Bison bison bison | reverse complement strand
TGTGTATGGGGGGGGAGTTTAAATACAGATCACATTTCATTAGTTCTGCCCACTTCCTGGAAGCGCTCTGTTATGTGGTCATAGCCATCAAGCGCCAAAAAGGTTTGCCGCCGGATACTTGTTGGACAGCAGCATTCAGGCAAGGAGGGGAGAGGTGGTCGGATTCAAATAACATGAATAATAAAGCTTTGAAGCTGGGAGGGCGGCACGCAGAGCTGATGCATAATTCATCAGGCAAATTAATCAACTCCCCTTTCCTATGCCCATTGCAATTACTGGGAACACGCAGAGTCATCAGCTTTTTCTCCCTCCCTCCGCCCCTTTCCCAGCCCCGGCAGCGCCTGGAGAAGCCTCTGGACCGCTCTGGGTGAGTCCCGGCCGCCGCCGGCGCGCATCCCGGCCAGAGCGGACCTTGGAACACCGATCCCTCTGCCTCCGCTAGACCGGGTTTTCTCCCACTGATGCAGAGCTGCGAGAAGCAGGGGCAGGGTTTTGGTGTGCAGTAGAGCAGAGAGTGGGGACAATTAGTTTTCTTCATGCTTGGCTGAGCCTTAGTGTAGGGACGACCGGCTTAGAGGCAGATCGCAGATAATAGAAGCTTCATTTCCAACTGACCCTCCGAGCAGCGTACCCAACCCTGGAGGAAGAAACAATGCCGACCCCTGCGCTGAATGCCGAAGGCTCCAGCCAAACAACGGGGCAAAAACAAAAGCAATAGACCCGGCTTTGCCTTGAAATGGTTTCTCTAGTCCACACCAAAAGAAAAAAAAAAAAGGTTCCATTGAGGACAGAAAATAAAGTCTGGTAATGAAACATACATTGCTCACACAGCAATAAGCAAACACACACACTCTTGCACTCGGGCCATTGTGTGGGCAAGTTCCTTTTGACCTGGGATGCGTCTCTGAGAGGAAAAAAAAAGGCGCCTCAAATAGAAAAGCCCCCACTATGTAACCTTCTAGCTGTAGTATGAGTCACAAAAAAGGATCCATGATGTGAGTAAATTGAGATTAACCAGGCAAAACAGGAGACGCGAACACAAAGGTTTTCACACAGAGGGAGGAAATGAAGCACCCCTAACTTCGGTGCCTTTAACCTTCTTTTCAAGTTATCAGTTACTGTGTAACAAGCCACCCCAAGTCTCAGTAGCTTCAAGCAACATCCAGTTCATCATATTTGGTTCATGTTCTGGGGTCCAAATTTCAGGCGGGGCTTGGTTGGATAATTCATTGGCTCCAGGTAGTATCAATTGAGGTCACTTGATGGTATTTAGTTGGCATCTGGGCTGGGCTGCAGGGTCCCAGATGGCTTTACTTCTTGATCTCTTGTCTAAGAAGGGAAGACTTGATCTCCTGTCTAAGAAGGGAAGAAGGAAAGACTGAAACTGGACCACAGGACCAACCAGGAGCCTTTCCATCACCAGCATGGCAGCTCAGAACTCCCAGAGATGGGAAATGCAAGTTGTCAGTTTCTTCCTCAAAGCCTGGGTTTGGACTGGCATAGCATCACTTCCACTATATATATGTATATGATTAACCACATTCTAGGGGTCTTCCCTGGTGGCTCAGTTGGTAAAAAATCCTCCTGCACTGTGGGAGACATGAGTTCCATCCCTGGATTGGGAAGATCCGCCTGGAGAAGCAAATGGCAACCCACTCCAATATTCTCTCCTGGAGAATCCCAAGAACTGAGGAGCCTGGCAGGCTACAGTCCGTAGAGTTGCAAAGAGTTGGACATGGCTGAAGCAACTGAGAACTCATGCAAGCATATTCTATTGGTCAAAGCTGTCATAGAGCTTCCAGAGGAGGGACATAGATCTCACTACTCAACTGAAGGAGTACAAATGAATGTGCAGTCACCTTTAATTCACCATGCATGTAGTCATGATAGGTAGCAGAAAAATTTAGTTTATCTCAGTGTGCTCTGTGGCATCTGGGAACAATGAAAGAAGCAAAGAGAATCACCCCTTCATTTACTGCCCAACAACTCCAGTTACAAGTTTCTGGAAAGGTAGGCCTAGGTAAAGCTTAGAGGGGATATAGGATGTGTGTAGGGTAGGAGAAGAGGGCTCCAAATCAACTTCCCTCATCTCCAATTCAAGTGTTATTTTCTTTTTCCAGATTTGCCTTAAACTCATGGTCAACTTTCTCTAGTTTTGTACCTGAACCATCATCATTTTGCGATGGGTGCAGGCGCTAAAGTATTTCTTCAAAGAATGAACAACTCTAACTAGGCTTTTTTTTTTTTTTAATTTAATCTTTTAAAAATTTCTATTGGAGTATAGTTGATTTACAAAGTTGTGTTAGTCACAGAGAACTCTACTCAATACCCTGTAATGATCTGACTAGACTTCTTGAGGGCAGAAATTCATCTTGAACTTCTTTGTATTCATCAGGATCTATGCAGTGCAAGGACAGTGCACACATTGGCCTTATGGTTTTGTGTTTCTTTTTCTTCAGTTGATTACGACTCTTCCATCCGGACATATGTTATTGAAAGGAAATTTCACTACAAGGTAGTTTGTCTTCTATAGCCTTGTTTTGCCCACTCATTCTTTCTGGGTATTTTCCTTCCACTTTATGGAATGGTGCTATGATTTGATGTGTGTCCCCCTAAAATTCACATGTCAAAGCATTAACTCCCCAGCATGATGATCTTAGGAGGTGGGACCTCTGAAAGGTGATTAGTTCATGAGAGTGGAACCCTCATGGTTGGGATTAGTGCCCTTATTAAAAAAAATAGACCCCAGAAAGCTCTCTTGCCCCTTCTGCCATGTGAGGACACAGACAGAAGTTGGGTATCTATGAACAAGGAAGCAGGTCTTCATCAGATACTGAATCTGCCAGAATCTTGATCTTGGACTTCCCAGCCTCCAGAACTATGAGAAATAAATTTCTGCTATTTGTAAGTCACCTAGTCTGTTGGTATCTTGTTAGAGTAGCCCAAATGGACGAAGACAGATGGTTTTCTCTTCTTACTCTATGGTTTACACTTTGAGGAAAAAGTTCAATGTCTCCTGTTCACAAGACTTGGTTTCATGGGACATCTTGGGGTTTCTAGGCCCCACTCAGTTATGGGATGCTGGGCAGGGACTCGAATGACACAGCTGCAGGGGAATGACTTGCAGTAGAGTTAAGAGAGTCACCCCTTTTGTTAGTGCTTTGCATCTGTCAAATGCCAATTCAGACTTCCATCAGCGGGCATATTTAAAAGGATCTGTGTTAGGGAAATTTGTTATCCATGCGTTTTCAATGAGAGCCAATTCTATTAACTCCTCTGGAGCCCCATGCATATGGCTGGGCTTTCAGGAGCGAGCTTTGAATAAACTTTTCAGTGATTTCACAACACCTCCATTATGGCTGTTCCATTATGAAGCAGATGAACATTTTCTTGAACAATTAGACAGGGTTGTGTCGAATAAAGAGTGAGGTTTGCCTGAGATCACGGAAACCTATCCGCTTAGGTGATTCATTTTCTTCCAACAAGGCAGCCTATAATAAGCTTTTCTTCTGGAGCCTTGTCTAGCTTCCCATTTCAATTAGTGACAATGACTGGAGAATAGGAGAAATATCTTCTTCATGTCCTTGTGCTGCAAACAAGGCTGGCCAATAATGAACAATGAGGGAGGAGAGGGGATGCGGAGTGGGGGCAGGGGCGCAGCTGCAAGAAAACCAGCATGCTTTCCCAGAGAGACTCCGCAGTGCTGGGGTGGGGTCTTCCACAGGAATCAGGTGGCAGAGCTAAGATGGGGAAGAAAACCTTGCGGTTGGGGTGTAGTTCAGCATGGAAGCAGGTCACCGCAGGCAGAGCAGCAGGCACAACATGACCCTAAGCATCACTGCCTCGCTCCATGACTGAGGCTGGTCTTATCCTTGACGCTGGCCCCTGAAGTTTGGGGTAAATTGAACTGTCACAGTTTCCACAGTCATTTGTACATGTATGCTTCTTGACACAGTTCTGGCCCGTTGCTATTTTGTACATGGTGAGTTTCATCACTTCCTGCCACCAGGCATGTCAACTGATCATTCTCTGAGAGGTGATGTCAGTGTGAGAGAAATCCAGTATCACAAATTCATTCATTCATTTATTCATTCTCTCAGTGAATGAATAAATGTGCCCACTTCCTGGGCACATATCATCTACCTTGATTTCCAGGTATGCCAAATACTCAGTCATAAACTAGAGGGGTGAGCTTTCTACCTTTTTGTGTCTGCCCTCTCATCCAGCCCATTTCTCTTTTGCTCCATCTCTACATACAGTTCACCTTTGGCAAATACTGACAGCTTGCCTCTCCGTTCCAGACCCTGGTTTTAGGTACCTGCAACACAACAGTGACCAGAGCACAGCTCCAGGGTTAATTTCCTTGGGTCACTGTGACAAAGGACCACAGACTGGGGAGTGTGGGGTGCTTAAAGCAACAGAAATTCATTCTCTCACAGGTCTGGAGGCTGAGAAGTCCAAAATCAAGGTGTCAGCAGGGCCACACTCTCTCCAAAATCCCTAGGGTGAGGACCCTTCCTTACATCTTCCCATTTTCTGTGATTTGCTGGCAATCCTTGATGTTCCTGGACTTGCAAGTGCATCATTCCACTCTCTGCCTCTGTCATCATTGGGAGTTCCCCTGTATCTCTTCAAATCATCTTCTTCTGTGTGTCTGTCTCTGTGGCTCTTCTTATAAGGACACCAGTCATATAGGATTAAGGACCCACCCTTGCATGCATGCTCAGTCATGTCTGACTCTTTTGTGACCCCCATGAACTGTACCCCACCAGGCTCCCCTGTTCATGGGATTTCCCAGGCAAGAATAATGAAGTGGGTTGCCATTTCTTCCTCCAGGGGATCTCCCCAAACTAGGGGTGGAACTCCATGTCTCCTGCATTGGCAGGCAGATTCTTTACCACTGAGCCACCTGGGAAGCCCAAGGACCTGCCTTATTCTAGTATAAGCTTATCTTAACTACTTACACCCTATTTCCAAATAAAGTTATATTCTGAGGTTCTAGTAAGGACACAAATTTGGCAGTGGGGGCAGGGGTGGGGGCGGACGGGGTGGAGTTGACTTTGTTCTACCCAGGACACTGCTCTTCTGAGAGTGCACAGAGAGAAGCAACCCTAGTAAAAAAAGTCATGGCCACCTTTAGTGAGAGGCAATGTGGGGAAAGTCTGTACAAAGCCCAAAGAGAGATGCAGGTAAGGGAGACACCCACTCTGGAAGGTGGTGGGAACATAGAGAAGAGAGAGGATATTCCCAGCTGCCCTTGCCAGCCAGGTCTTGAGGGAGCAGTGTAGGAGACACAGGATTTTGTTTTCTTTTGTGGAATGCCAAACCTTTGAGCTGGCCCAGACTCCTGGTGACTTCTCATACCTCCAGTGTGCCCAGGCCCCAGCCTGCCAGGTGACCTCCCCAGCTCCTTCCCCTCAGTGCTTGGCCCTCCACTGAGGACCTCTTTGTGGCAAGATTAGCAAAGAAAAGGAAATGCAAGGGGGAAAGAGATTCTCCCCAAGGCCCATTCATTACAGAACTTCACAAAGAAGCAAATGGAAGCAAAAGCACCAGTCACGTGGGGGTCCTAAGCCTCTCCCTAATCCCCAGCCCCCACCACATGGTCTGGCAACACCCGTGGTCCCAGTCTCCCCCAGTGCTCCTCTTACTCCTCCAGGGTACACAGAAGGTGGCAGGAACATAGGTTTTCCCTGGCTATCAACAAGAGAAATCAAAAAAAGGAGTTGATTGAGTTCTTCTATAAAATGAGAAGATTGAGGGGCGGACTGGGAGAACCTTACTTGCAAAAAGACACACAAGGTAACCACTCCCATGACCACCAACCAGCATGCCAACATGTACACATCCTTGCAGTGTTATTTTGGTTGGAAAAGGCCTCTTAGGTAGAAAGATGCCTCTGGACCTGGCTCAAGACAGCACTCTGTCTCCAGCAACTTATGCTACACAGATAAGTGTATCATATTTTAAAAGTCCTGCCCTATTTTAAAAGTCCTGCCCTATTTTAAAAGTCCTTTTGGCAAGGATGTTTTATAAGGGGCTTGGTAACAGTTTTAATGTATCAAAATGGTACATTGTGTTCATTGTATACATTGTGATACAAAATGATTAAATGTGCTACCAAAGCTAGATCCTGTATTAGAACCTGCACCTAAATGTTTATAGGTCCCAAAATCATCCAGAGTGGTGGCAGCTTGACAAAGTCTTAAGTATTTAGTGTTAGCAATCAGAATCCAGTCTGATACAGTGTTTAATAAAGTTCCAAATGTAGCTGATTAGATGCTCCGGTGATGGCTGTCACTCACTGCAAGGTCCCACCCCCTTCCACTCTGGGAATGTGGTCTACACCAGGTAAGATACAAAAATGTCACACAAGGACAAGGGCAATCCTGGACTGGAAGCAAAGACACATGAGCTGCAAGATCTAACCTGTAAGAACATCTCACATGTCCTGCTGACCAGGGGGAGGTTCTGCCTTGGTCCCCACCTTGAGTTCTGGCACAAAGGGCCCTTTCTATTACCTCACACTCTAGGAAAGGTGAAACACCTTGACAATCCTTAGAAAAACCAGAAAACCTATTCTCCCCTGCTCAGATGGATAAAGAAGACCAGGACATCTGAGTTAACATCACTGTGTGGCACACACAGCATCTTAGCCACATGAGATGTGTCCGCCTCAGGCATGCCTGTCCAGGACAGCATGAGTTACCTGAGCCATTTTCTGGATTTCTCAGAGCCCTCTGTGCTAAACCGGAACCTGTTCCTCAGTTCTGGAAACCCAGCTTCTTCCCTCCCACTGTGTATCATCACCCCTTTCTCGGTGCTACTGATAGTTCCTGATACAGATACTCTGTCTGAATCCCCTGGACTCAAGCTACTGCTCTGGATTCAGATTCATGCAGGCAGCTTGCTGCTTCTCCAAGATGATAGGTGCTTCATCTTTACACAGAGCCAACTGTCCATTACTCCACCATCACTGCCTCTTACCAAGGGGCTGTTGGAACCCTGTCAGGTCCTTTTGGATACCTGCCTTTTGTCCTGGGTCCTCTGTGTGAACATCACAGCACTAGGACTGTGTGAAAATCCCCACCAGTGGGCATACGCTAAGTGCTAACACAGCACTGAGACTCACCAACCCTAGTCTCCAATAGCTTCTGTAATGTGGCAGGAGGAGAAGGGAACAACAGAGGATGAGATGGTTGGATGGTATCACCAACATGATGGACATGAGTTGGATTAAGCTCCAGGAGTTGGTGATGGACAGAGAAGCCTGGTGTGCTGCAGTCCATGGGGTCTCAAAGAGTAGGACACTACTGAGCGACTGAGCTAAACACGGCTGCGGTCCTGAGTGGTACAGTTTAAAAGTAGGGTCCCCAACAAGTGCTGAGAACCCCGCCCCCCTCCCCACCATCTGAAAGGAGGCCCATATATAGCATGCACGTGCTAGAACCACACATGGGGTCTCAAGGAGTTTTTGGTCTCATGATGTTATCCTGAGAGACCCCAGTGGCCCACCTACCATTGTTCCTTGGAGACTATTCTTCAGTTTAGCAGTTTATGAGATAGGACTACACTTCCTGCCCCCTTGTCTGCAGCAAAGTAGAAAACAGAGACTCAGGGGCAGAGACCTGACTCTGGTCTGAAAAGCAAGACTCATTGTGAAAAAAGTGGTGTAATTTCTACTCGTGGGCACACATAGAGCCTCCATCCGGTTATTTGCTTCTTTGGGAAGATAGAGAATGATTATAGACTGCTTGATCTTTGATAATTAAAACTCTTTCCATAATAATCAAGTCATCAAGACTCTCTCCTGATTGTAATGAATCTGATCAGGGAATAATTCTAATATCTATGCAATAACAGATACTTTTTCATCCCTGATAAGATGCCCTTAGGAGACATGACAGAGGAGGTTTTGACTCTGGTTGTAGAGACAAAAAGTTAATGCAGACTAGTTGCTATAAACTTCACTAATCTGAGTTGTCAGTCCCTTCCTCCTCACCCCTCCTTTCTCTCCTCCCCCTCTATCCCATTCTCCTCTCCCCACCCCCAGTGTCTCTCTACCCTTTCTGAGAAACTAGATTTCTGCCACATATATATCGAGCAGGGGCATTATAATTTGTCTGAATATTCCTTGGCCCACAAGAATGAACCCATACTTATTAACAGCTTCTGCTTTCCGTATGTCTGAGGTCATCAGTTCCCCCTCAGCACCATAGATTGGTTTAGCCAGGATAATAATACCTAAACCTCCACCCATAGCCACCCTTAATGATACAAACTTGCTTACACTGAGCTTGGCAGTTGACTCCTTTTCTCAAGCAGGAGCAGCTAAGTTCTTCTCATGGGCTGGAGCTGAGAGGGACAGATGGACAGAAAGCAATGGCCCATGGTCACTTAAGATTCTCTTTTTTTTATGAATGCCCATGTGTGCACAACACATTTTCTACCATCTTTACTTCTGTGCATTTTGTAGCAATGGTGACAGTGACAAATACTGTTTTTTATTAAGTGCCTGATATTGTGACCCCCATGTTTTACAGGATTGAAAAATGGGGATCTTACTGACTGCGTTAGAGTGGTGTTTTCCTGTAACAATTTTCATAGCCTATAGCTCTGGATGCAAACACACGGCTCCATGAATTAGCCACCCTTTGGGCCATTTTGCAGCAGAACCCTTAGGATTTTCTCTTCCCTGGTCCTCGACCTCCTGAAATCTTCCCAGTGGACTTTCTTTCAAGCCTCAAACACACCCTGGAGTCAGGACCACAGACCCAGAGTTATTTGCTTAATGATTGCTCTGGAAGAATCTTTGAAAGCCATGAGGGGAGTTGGCCAGCCCCCTTCCCCGGCCAATTGCCAGACTCTTGAGTTTCCCAAATGTCACTTCCTCTCTGCAGCCAAAACCCTGCTGACAGAGAATGTGGAATTCCTCGTCCACTAGACATCCCATCCAATGCTTCCCTGCGGCCTGCAGTTCACTGCTGATAAGTGAGGAGCGGTTATCAGCCCACATTCAAAATGCTACTCCATGCTTCCTTCTCAAATGGATTCTTGATAGTCCACTTAAGTTCTGGAAACTGCAGATATGAATGGGGATAGGAAAAAGGCATCAGGAAGAAAACAAGTGGCTTCTGCTCTCTGCTGCAACTCTCCTGGCACAACCTTCAACCCACAATCACCTGCCAACCTTCCAAACCAGCCAAAGATGGACAGGGCTTGAATAGCCTTTTCATTCTTGTTGGATGCTGATCACTGAACAGCTCAAGGCCCCGGCCCCACCCAATTCTCTTTCAGTCCCACCTTGTGCCCTCTGGCAGTAGCCCCTCCCTCTGAGCTGGAAACTGCAAGTTAAATTAGGGAGGAGCTTGGGCAAATCACTCATCAACTCCCCCTAAACTCTTAGTTCTCCAGGACAGACAGTGAGTTTGAGGTCTTAGCCCGGCAGCTGATATAAGATGCAGATGAAGCATCAGAGAAGAAACAAGTTGTCATCAGCACCATCAGTGGTTGTCATGATCCCCTGAAGTCCTTACAACACAATACGTCATCCAGAGACACAAGTGTCTCCAAGGGGTTCCCAATACCAGCAACCATCTCCACCTTCACCCCACCTATCCTGCTCTCCCTACGCTGGCTCTCCCCCATCCTAGAACACCTTTTTCTTTCCACATAGCAGCCTGGGACCTTGCTGGTCCCCCTGCCTGGAATAAGTTTCCTCTGGTCTCTCCTTTTCTGGTCCTTTTCTTCACTCTCAGGGCTCCTCAGAGCATTCCTTTGTGATCTCCTATCCACAGGAGCCCCTCACCCCTACATGCTTCCAGTTCCTTCATCCTGATTACACATATACACCCATTCACACACTCACAGGAAATTAATGTATTTAAGTATTCAATATACTGACCTTGGCCTCTCCCCTGCTCTGCCCCCATGAGGTTGACCCCTTATCTGTGTTCACCATGATGCTCGACCCTCTGCCTGTAACATACATACTGACACTCCTTAAGTGGTCACTGGATGGATGTTGAAAGAAGGAATGAGGCTTTGGGGGTAATCTCTTTATTGTTGATGTCTTGAAAATCTACCAGAATGTGTCCAGGCTGAGTGTTCTTTAAGGAAATCTTGTTGCGTGTTAGCAGGGTCTTGAAATCTGAAGACACTGGTCTTTCTTAAGCTCTGGAAAAATGTCTAGTCTGATTTGGGTGAGCCACCACCACCCCTCTGCAGTCCCTCTCTCTGTTTTGCTCTCCTGGAATTCCCACTGGACAGACATGGGACCTTGTAAGTCTATGCTTTTTGTTCCTTAATTTTCCTTTGTATTTCTGACTCTTCATCCTTCTGCATTGCTTCAATTTTCAAATTGAAAATTTCCCCTTCAGCTACTCTGTTATACAGTCCATTTACTGAGAATTGTATGTCAACAATCATATTTTTCATTTCAGGAATTTCTAACTAGGTCTTTCATATTAACAAATTGCTCTTGGGTTGGGGAGGGGAGGCTCAAGAGGGGGCTCCTGTATACTTATGGCTGATTCACCTTTTTGTGTAGTAGAACTATGTAACATTGCAAAGCAATTACCCTCCAATTAAAAATAAATTAAAAAAGAAACAATGAAATAATGTAATTTTGCTCTCATATTTAATTATCCACCAGTAAAACTAAAATTTGAAAAAGGTGATATATCTAGCCATGATAATAACAGAAGGGGATAGCCCAAACTTATAACCCATTGTTTGTCATATTTCTGCAAGGAAACATGTTTTCAAGTGAAGTGAATCTAATATATAAATATATATATATATAAAAGAACCATCTTAGAAATAAATTTAAGAGTATATCTATAGTTGCCTTTCTGTGTTCAAGTGGTCCAAAATAAAGAACTTTTGTCAAAGATAATTTTTAAAAATTGTTCTTATTTTAGAAATAGACTCGCAAACCTAGAAAACAGACTTGTGGCCGAGGAAGAGAGGGGGTGGGGGAGGGATGGATTGGGAGTTTGGATGCAACCTATTATGTACATGTAATGGACAAATGGTAAAGAATCTGCCTGCAGTGTGGGAGACCTGGGTTTGATCCCTGGGTTGGGAAGATCCCCTGGAGGAGGGCAGGACAACCCACTCCAGTATTCTTGTCTGGAGAATCCCCAAGGCCAGAAGGGCCTGGTGGCTACAGTCCATTGGGTCCCAAAGAGTCGGACACAACTGAGCAACTAAGCACATGGACAAACAACAAGGTTCCACTGGATAGCACAGGGAGCTATACTCACTATCCCGTGATAAACCATAATGAAAAGAAAAGGAAAAAGAATGTATATGTGTGTGTATGTGTGTGTGTGTATGTATAGTGAGTCATTTTGCTATACAGCAGAAATTATCACAACATTATAAATCAGCTATACTTGTAAACTAAATGTAAATAAAATTTAATTTAAAATATATAATTAAAAATTTTTAAATGTTCTTGTTTTAGCCCTCTTCATGGCTATTACCAACTGACATATTTGTTTTGTTTATTTTTTTTTTTACTTATTTATTATCTCTTGCTCCCATGACTAGAATCTTAATTCTAAAAGAGTAGGAATTATTTTTTTCATTGCTGTATTTTCAGTGTATACATAGTGCTTGGCACATAACAGTGCTCAAAAAGTACACACTGAATAAGCTGAAGAAATTAATGGGATATCTTTTAGTATCTTTCTGCAGGTCAGGAAGCAACAGTTAGAACTGGACATGGAACAACAGACTGGTTCCAAATAGGAAAAGGAGTACGTCAAGGCTGCTTATTGTCACCCTGCTTATTTAACTTATATGCAGAGTACATCATGAGAAATGCTGGACTGGAAGAAACATAAGCTGGAATCAAGATTGCCGGGAGAAATATCAATAATCTCAGATATGCAGATGACACCACCCTTATGGCAGAAAGTGAAGAGGAACTAAAAAGCCTCTTGATGAAAGTGAAAGAGGAGAGTGAATAAGTTGGCTTAAAGCTCAACATACAGAAAACGAAGATCGTGGCATCTGGTCCCATCACTTCATGGGAAATAGATGGGGAAACAGTGGAAACAGTGTCAGACTTAATTTTTGGGGGCTCCCGAATCACTGCAGATGGTGACTGCAGCCATGAAATTAAAAGACGTTTACTCCTTGGAAGAAAAGTTATGACCAACCTAGATGGCATATTCAAAAGCAGAGACATTACTTTGCCAACAAAGGTCCGTCTAGTCAAGGCTATGGTTTTTCCAGTGGTCATGTATGGATGTG
>NW_011494956.1:13227125-13237891 GCF_000754665.1 Bison bison bison | reverse complement strand
TACTTTGCCAACACAGATTCGTCTAGTCAAGGCTATGGTTTTTCCAGTGGTCATGTATGGATGTGAGAGTTGGACTGTGAAGAAAGCTGAGTGCAGAAGAATTGATGCTTTTGAGCTGTGGTGTTGGAGAAGACTGTTGAGAGTCCCTTGGACTGCAAGGAGATCCAACCAGTCCATTCTGAAGGAGATCAGCCCTGGGATTTCTTTGGAAGGAATGATGCTAAAGCTGAAACTCCAGTCCTTTGGCCACCTCATGCGAAGAGTTGACTCATTGAAAAAGACTCTGATGCTGGGAGGGATTGGGGGCAAGAGGAGAAGGGGACGACAGAGGATGAGATGGCTGGATGGCATCACTGACTCGATGGACATGAGTCTGAGTGAACTTCAGGAGTTGGTGATGGACAGGGAGGCCAGGCGTGCTGCGATTCATGGGGTCGCAAAGAGTCGGACACGACTGAGCGACTGAACTGAACTGAACTGAAAGATTAAAATTACACTTTGTTTAAGATATCTTATAATTTCTCCCACTAAATATTCCTTGGGTATTGGTCCTATTATCCATTGATTTTTAGTTCTCTTTGCCATGTTTGCTTGTTATAGTCACTAACTTGTGTCCGACTCTTTTGTAGCCCCATGGACTGGACTGTAATCCCCTCAGGCTCCTCTGTCCGTGGGGTTTCCCAGGCAAGAATACTGGAGTGGGTTGCCATTTCCTTCTCCAGAAGATCTTCCCTACCCAGAGAAGGAACCCATGAAGTGTTGCAATATTGGTTTTTGTCAAACTTTAATGCTTCTTGAAATTGCCATCTTGGTGATTTGTGTCTTTATACTTGCAGAATCCGTTAGCCTGTGTGGAAAATGCATTCTGATTAGAGCCACATTCTTCTTCTGGAGGTTGGGTTGGAAGATATTGGGAATGTTCTGGATGGATTAGTCACGAGCTACTCTTCTGGGAAGCAGGCTCTGGGTTCTTCTGGGTGTGCTCAGCCACAGCACCCTCAACCAGAACATTCCACTTCTGCCCAGACATTAGATCCTTCTGTTCACTGCCCGACCTGGGAAAGGCAAGGGTGGAGAAAGGGCAGAGCGGCCCAGCTCCCTTCTATGAATTCTATGACCTGGCAGCTGTCTCAGGACTCCTGTGTCTACACTTGTATTTGCTTCCTCTGAGCTCTTGAAGCTTCCCACCTTCTCCAACCATCATTTCCTGAGTGTGTTTTAGGTTACAATTTCTCTATCAAGTTTTACCTGATTCCTGACTGTCAACAATTCCTTATGATTTCTGGTTCACTGAGACCATCCTTTGTTGTTTTGTTGTTTTCCAGACAGCTATGAGTTTTCAAAATACTTTTTCCTGTCATTTCTAAGGTTTTAGGTTGAGAAAAGAAGGCTGAAATGTGTTTAGTATGCCATCTTGGTCCAGTCTCTTCTCTCCATTTTATGGATGCTACAAATGAGGCTCAGAGAGGCTAAGTAACTTTACAGGTTCACAACGCTAGGGAGTGTGGCGGGGCTGGTTTGCATCATGATAATGGATATCTGTTGGGATTGGCATGATAATGATGGTAGCACAAAAGGAGAAGTCCTTGTTTTATGTACGTGCTCTAGAAGCCTCCCTAACATCAAACTATTGGGTCTGTCTGGATTTCCAACCCAAGAAAAATGATCTATGATTCTCATAGACAGAAGGGCTGAGAATATGTAGTCTGTTTCATTAAAAATAGTGCCTCTTATGAGGATTACTTTCTGATCTAAAGATTAGCTTTACATCATTGTATGCTGTGTTATAAGGCAGCACTGTCCATACTACTTAATTTCAAAGATAATTAACTTGGAATTAAACATACCCATCTCTTACCAGCTCTCTGATTTGGGATTTTGTAAATGAAGATTTTAATTGCAGTTTTTCATGGTCATAAGCAGTACATGATAAGCTGTCATTAATTTGGACTTCCCTGGTGGCTCAAATGGTAAAGAATCTGCCTGCAATGTGAGAGACCTGGGTTCGATACCTGAGTTGGGAAGACCTCCTAGAGAAGAGAACAGCTACCTACTCCAGGATTCTTGTGTGGAGAATTCCATGGACACAGGAGCTTGGCAGGCTACATTTCATAGGGTTGCAAAGAGTCAGACATAACTTTTCCTTTTTGGGGGGCTTTCCTGGTAGCTCAGCTGATAAAGAATCTGACTGCAATGCAAGAGACCCCAGTTTGATTCCTAGGTTGGGAAGATCCCCTAGAGGAGGGCATGGCATTCTTGCCTGCAGAATCCCCATGGAGAGAGGAGCCTGGAAGGCTACAGTCTATATGGTCACAAAGAGTTGGACACAATTGAGTGACTAAACACTATTAATATAAGCCTTAATGGGATCATCTCATGAGTATGAAACATACAGTGTGAGGAATATAGTCAACAATTATGTAATATCTTTGTATGGTAACTAGACTTATCATGGTGATCATTTTGACATGTATAGAAATACCAAACCACTATGTTGTGTAACAGGAACTAATATATTATTCTAGGTCAATTATACTTCAGAAACAAACAAACTCATAGAAGAAAACAGATTGGTTGTTGGTAGAGGTGAGGAACTGGGGGAGGGAGAATTGGATGAAGGTGATCAAAAGATAAAAACTTCCAATGACAAGATAAACATGTACTAGGGATATAATGTACAACATGAGAAATATAATCAACACTACTGTAAGTTATATATGAAAGTTAAAAGAATAAATCCTGAGAATTCTCATCACAGGGAAAAAATTTTTTTCCCTTTCTTTAATTTTGTATCTACACAAGATAATGGATGTTCACCAAACTTATTGTGGTGATCATTTCATGATGTATGTAAATCAATCGCTGTGCAGTACACCTTAAACTTATACATTGCTGTATTTCAATTATCTGAATAAAACTGGAAGAAAAGAAACCGATGTAACAGATATAGACATACAGTTTTAGTTTGAGCAAGATTTCTTTTCTTTCTTTTATTTTGAGCAAGATTTCTGACCATTTTATTTTGAAACTTTGATCTAAAGGATTTTTTTACTTTCTGCACTTTTTTCACTAAACTCCTGCTTTGATTAACTTTGCCTTTTGATTTATGGTCTATTTCTGCTACCCTCAAAACTTTTATCTCTTGCCCCTTGGAAACTCAGAACTCTTTTCCAGGTAAGCTAGATGAAAACAGTTCATTTCCAAAAACAGTCAATAAACTTTAGTTAATTGGTGCTGAATCTAAGAATATGAGAAAAAAATCATTCTCCCCGCCACACCCCCACTCCCCCCGCCACAACAAAACTCACCATAAACAAGGCTTGCCTACGTTCCATGCAACAATGTATTAGGAAGAATTGAATACATGGAAGCTGCTGAAGAAAGAGATGCTATGAAAAATGTTTTCATGAGAAGAAATGGCAAAACTTGTGGGGGATATTGAGCATGTAAGTCCTTGAACTGAAACTGATTGGAAAAAAATTATGAAAAGATTGTATGCCTGAATAATAGAGTAACTAGCGACCTTGAACACAGAAGGAGTGTAGAATAGGAGTGAAACAATGACATCTTTTTAGAACAGAGAATAATACTCATAAGAGGCAATTTTTCAATGAAAGACAGTATGTTCTATAATAGAAATATTGGGGGCCTGAACCATTTGTAATTTCATAGAGAGGGGAACACCAGTGGCCTTGCCTAGAAGCCCACAGCTAACAGAAGGGAGAGGAGCTTGAAATAAGATTATTAATTTCCTTGGAATGAGGCCAGTGTGACATCCTCTTGCAAAGCTTGGCCAGATTCTTACAAGATCACTGTGAACAATGAAAGCTAATGAATACACAAAAACAAAAGCCAAGGCACATCTGGTTACACCAACAAGGATGTTGAATTTTTAAAACAAAAATACCTTGTTATCCTGCCTTCCATAGACTTTGCAATATTTTCACTGATTAATAAAGATGTTTTCACCTAATTTCAGGCAAAAGCAATGGGGCATAAAATATCATAGTATGATATATATGATGGTAACTAGATAAACATTGTGACTTCAAAAAAAAAAAAGTGATGATTTTATAGGCATCCACAAAAGTATAGTTTGGGAAACTATAGTAGACTTCATTTTTCTGACTACCCAGCATCTCTTCCCTGTGAGATACACTGTCCATCTTTCAAGTACTCAGCTCTCCTTTCGGGGAGTTGCTCCTGCCCCTTTTCACCAGAGCTGGTGAGATTACCAGGCAAAGGCTCCATGCAATGTTTTCCTTGCCTCCTCTCTTTTTCTGGGCTGGAGATGACACGACCTTGTCCTTCTCCACTGGTCACAAGCTTTAAAGAAGTGACTTTAGAACTCCAGGTAGAAAAGTTTAGTTTTTGTTGTTATTGTTGAAAACTCTCATTGGCAGATTTGCCTAGTAAATTTTCTTTTAAAAGGAGCCTAATGAGTTAAAATAATAGTAAGACAACAAACCCATGCTTGAGTGTTCATGTATCAATGACACAAAATTCAGAGGGATGATGAAAACAGATAGTAAATAGGATTTTGAAAATCTTGAAAATTGGAAAGAAGGAATATGACTAACAAAAGAAAATTGCAAAGAAGGGACTTGACTTGTTTATTAAGGGGAAAATTATAATCTTCATCTTCTGATGTATAAAGGCTATCTTGGGTGTAAGACACAAACCTTGTTACAGGTGATTTTTAGAGTAAACCTGGTGCTTGTTGTGTTTGCCCTCAGCAACCCTATCCACAACCACAGCTTTAAAAACCACCATGAAATTAAAAGACGCTTACTCCTTGGAAAGAAGATTATCACCAACCTAGACAGCATTTTAAGAAGCAGAGATATTACTTTGCCAACAAAGGTCCATCTAGTCAAGGCTATGTTTTTTCCAGTAGTCATATAAGGATGTAGAGGCGGACTATAAAGAAAGATGAGCACCAAAGAATTGATGCTTTTGAACTGTGGTGTTGAAGAAGACTCTTGAGAATCCCTTGGACTGCAAGGAGATCCAATCAGTCTATCCTAAAAGAAATCAGTCCTGAATATTCATTGGAAGGGCTGATGCCAAAGCTGAAACTCCAATACTTTGGCCACCTGATGCAAAGAGCTGACTCATTGGAAAAGACCCTGATGCTGGGAAAGATTGAGGGCAGGAGGAGAAGGGGACGACAGAGGATGAGATGGTTGAGGGGCATCACTGACTCAATGGACATGGGTTTTGGTAGACTCAGAGTTGGTGATGGACAGGGAGGCCTAACATGCTGTGGTTCATGGGGTCACAAAGAGTCGGACACAACTGAGCGACTGAACTGAACTGATAATGGTTTTCCTGGTTATCTATTGTTGTGTAACAAATTAATCCAAACTCAATAGATTGACAACTATTTTATAATTTTCTGAGTCAGAAATTCAGGTAGGACTCAGATGGATCACTTGCACATGATGTCAACATGGATCACTAAGTGGTAGTTGTTCTGACCTAAAGTGTTCAAGACAGCTTTATTGAATTCACATGCCTGGTGCCTTAGCAGGTATGACTTGTAGGCTGGGCTCGGCTGGGTGCCTCTGTTCTCCATATGATACCAGGGCCTCTCCACCTGTTTCCTCCAGCATGGCAATCAGCCTTCTTATGTGACAAGTCAGGACTCTAAGAAGAAGTGTTCTCAGAGACAGAAGTAGAAGCTGCCAGTCTCTTAGGCCTGGCCTGTAACACATATATATTTACAGTGTACAACATGATGCTCTGACATACGTATACACCATGAAATCATTACCACAATCAAGCTAACTAATATATCCATTACCTCACAGAGTTACCCTTTTTTTTTCTTTTGTAATAAGAATACTTAAGAACTACTCTCAGCAAATTAGAGTATTACTAACTATAGTCAAGATGTTATACATTAAACCTCCAGAACTTATCATCCCTCATAACTGAAACTTTGTACCTTCTGGCCAACATCTCCTCATTTCTCCCACTCCCCATTCTACTCTTTGCTTCAATGACTTTGACTTTTTTAGATTAAAATGAGATCATACAGTATTTTTCTTTGCCTACTTATTTCACTCAGTATAATGTCATTCAGGTTCATTCATGTTGTTACAAATGCAAAGCTTTCCTTCTTTTTTAGGGCTGAATAATAATCCACTGTATACATATGCCACATTTTCTTTATCCATTGATGGACACTTAAATTGATTTCATATCTTGGCTATTGTGAATAGTAGTGTAGTGAACATGAGAATGCATGTATCTCCTCAAGATACTGATTTTATTTTCTTTGGATGTATACCCAGAAATAAGATTGTTGGATATATGGTATTTGTATTTTCAATTTTAAAAAATTTATTTATTTTAATTGGAGGCTAATTACTTTACAATATTGTATTGGTTTTTGCCATACATTGACATGAATCTGCCATGGGTGTACATGTGTTCCCCATCCTGAACACCCCTCCCACCTTCCTCCCCATCTCATCCCTCTAGGTCATTCCAGTGCACCACCCAAAGCATCCTGTATCATGCATTGAACCTGGACTGGCAATTCATTTCACATATGATAATATACATGTTTCAATGCCATTCTCCCAAGTCATCCCACCCTTGCCCTCTCTCACAGAGTTCTAAAGACTGTTCTATACATCTGTGTCTCTTTTGCTGTCTTGCATACAGGATTATCATTACTATCTTTCTAAATTCCATATATATGCGTTATTATACTGTATTGGTGTTTTTCTTTCTGGCTTACTTCACTGTATAATAGGCTCCAGTTTCATCCACCTCACTAGAACTGATTCAAATGTATTCTTTTTAATGGTATTCTGAGTATTACTCATTATTCTGAGTAAAACTCCATTGCATGTATGTACCACAGCTTTCTTATCCTTTCATCTGCTGATGGACATCTAGGTTGCTTGTATGCCCTGGCTATTATAAACAATGCTGCAATGAACATTGGGATACACGTCTCTTTCAATTCTGGTTTCCTCGGTGTGTATGCCCAGCAGTGGGATTGCTGGGTCGTATGGCAGTTATATTTCCAGTTTTTAAAGGAATCTCCACCCTGTTCTCCGGAGAAGGCAATAGCAACCCACTCCAGTACTCTTGCCTGAGAAATCCCATGGGCGGAGGAACCTGGTAGGCTACAGTCCATGGGGTCGCTAAGAGTCAGACATGACTGAGCGACTTCACTTTCCCTATTTACTTTCCTGCACTGAAGGAGGAAATGGCAACCTGCTCCAGTGTTCTTGCCTGGAGAATCCCAGGGACGAGGGAGGCTGGTGGGCTGCCGTCTATGGGGTCGCACAGTCGGACATGACTGAAGTGACTTAGCAGCAGCAGCAGTCACTCTGTTCTCCATAGTGACTGTACTAGTTTGCATTCCTACCAACAGTGTAAGAGGGTTCCATTTTCTCCACACCCTATCCAGCATTTATCGCTTGTAGACTTTTGGATAACAGCCATTCTGACTGGCGTGAAATGGTACCTCGTTGTGGTTTTGATTTGCATTTCTCTGATAAAGAATGATGTTGAGCATCTTTTCATATGTTTGTTAGCCATCTGCATGTCTTCTTTGGAGAAATGTTTAGTTCTTTGGCTCATTTTTTGATTGGGTCGTTTATTTTTCTGGAATTGAGCTGAAGGAGTTGCTTGTATATTTTTGAGATTAATTCTTTGTCAGTGGCATCATTTGTTATTATTTTCTCCCATTCTGAAGGCTGTCTTTTCACCTTGCTTATAGTTTCCTTTGTTGTGCAGAAGCATTTAATTTTAATTAGGTCCCATTTATTTTTGCTTTTATTTCCAATATTCTGGGAGGCGGGTCATAAACAATCCTGCTGTGATTTATGTCAGAGAGTGTTTTGCCTATGTTTTCCTCTAGGATTTTTATAGTTTCTGGTCCTACATTTAGATCTTTAATCCATTTTGAGTTTATTTTTGCGTATGGTGTTAGAAAGTGTTCTAGTTTCATTCTTTTACAAGTGGCTGACCAGTTTTCCCAGCACCACTTGTTAAAGAGATTGTCTTTTCTCCATTGTGTATTCTTGCCTCCTTTGTCAAAGATAAGGCGTCCATAGGTATGTGGATTTATCTCTGGGTTTTCCATTTTGTTCCATTGATCTATATTTCTATCTTTGTGCCAGTACCATACTGTCTTGATGACTGTGGCTTTGTAGTAGAGCCTGAAGTCAGGCAGGTTGATTCCTCCAGTTCCATTCTTCTTTCTCAAGATTGCTTTGGCTATTCGAGGTCTTTTGTATTTCCATACAAATTGTGAAGTTATTTGTTCTAGCTCTGTGAAAAATACCGTTGGTAGCTTGATAGGGGTTGCATTGAATCTATAGATTTCTTTGGGTAGTATACTCATTTTCACTATATTGATTCTTCCGATCCATGAACATGGTATATTTCTCCATCTATTAGTGTCCTTTTTGATTTCTTTCACCAGTGTTTTATAGTTTTCTATATATAGATCTTTTGTTTCTTTAGGTAGATATATTCCTAAGTATTTTATTCTTTTAAGTCTTTGTTCCTGACTTTAGGGGAAATGCTTTCAATTTTTCATCACTGAGGATAATGTTTGCTGTGGGTTTGTCATATAGCTTTTATTCTGTTGAGGTATGTTGCGATGGTGAATGGAATTGTTTCCTTAATTTCTCTTTCTATTTTCTCATTATTAGTGTATAGGAATGCAAGGGATTTCTGTGTGTTGATTTTGTATCCTGCAACTTTACTATATTCATTGATTAGCTCTAGTAATTTTCTGGTGGAGTCTTTAGGGTTTTCTATGTAGAGGATCATGTCATCTGCAAACAGTGAGAGTTTTACTTCTTCTTTTCCCATCTGGATTCCTTTTATTTCTTTTTCTGCTCTGATTGCTGTGGCCAAAACTTCCAAAACGATGTTGAATAGTAGTGGTGAGAGTGGGCACCCTTGTCTTGTTCCTGACTTTAGGGGAAATGCTTTCAATTTTTCACCATTGAGGATAATGTTTGCTGTGGGTTTGTCATACAGCTTTTATTATGTTGAGGTATGTTCTATTCCTGCTTTCTGGAGGGTTTTTATCATAAATTGATGTTGAATTTTGTCAAGGGCTTTCTCTGCATCTCTTGAGATAATCATATGGTTTTTATTTTTCAACTTGTTAATGTGGTGTATTACATTGATTGATTTGCAGATATTGAAGAATCCTTGCATCTCTGGGATAAAGCCCACTTGGTCATGATGTATGATCTTTTTAATGTGTTGTTGGATTCTGTTTGTTAGAATTTTGTTAAGGATTTTTGCATCTATGTTCATCAGTGATATTGGCCTGTAGTCTTCTTTTTTTGTGGGATCTTTGTCAGGTTTTTGTATTAGGGTGACGGTGGCCTCATAGAATGAGTTTTGGAGTTCACCTTCCTCTGCAATTTTCTGCAAGAGTTTGAATAGGATAGCTCTTCTCTAAATTTTTGGTAGAATTCAGCTGTGAAGCCATCTGGTCCTGGGCTTTTGTTTCCTGGAAGATTTCTGATTACAGTTTCAATTTCCATGCTTGTGATGGGTTTGTTAAGATTTTCTGTTTCTTCCTGGTTCAGTTTTGGAAAGTTGTGCTTTTCTAAGAATTTGTCCATTTCTTCCAAGTTGTCCATTTTATTAGCATATAGTTGCTGATAGTAGTCTCTTATGATCCTTTGTATTTCTGTGTTGTCTGTTGTGATCTCTCCATTTTCATTTCTAATTTTATTGATTTGATTTTTCTCCCTTTGTTTCTTGATGAGTCTGGCTAATGGTTTGTCAATTTTATTTATCTTCTCAAAGAACTAGCTTTTGGCTTTGTTGATTTTTGCTATGGTCTCTTTTGTTTCTTTTGCATTTATTCCTGCCCTAATTTTTAAGATTTCTTTCCTTCTACTAATCCTGGGGTTCTTCATTTCTTCCTTTTCTGGTTGCTTTAGGTGTAGAGTTAGGTTATTTATTTGACTTTTTTCTTGTTTCTTGAGGTATGCCTGTATTGCTATGAACCTTCCCCTTAGCACTGCTTTTACGTGTCCCACAGGTTTTGTTTTCATTTCATTAATTTCTATGCATATTTTGATTTCTTTTTTGATTTCTTCTGTGATTAGTTGGTTATTCAGCAGCGTGTTGTTCAGCCTCCATATGTTGGGATTTTTAATAGTTTTTCTCCTGTAATTGAGATCTAATCTTACTGCATTGTGGTCAGAAAAGATACTTGGAATGATTTCAATTTTTTTTTTTTAATTTACCAAGGCTAGATTTATGGCCCAGAACGTGATCTACCCTGGAAAAGGTGCATGTGTGCTTGAGTAAAAGTGAAATTCATTGCTTTGGGGTGAAATGTCCTATAGATATCAATTAGGTCTAACTGCTCTATTGTATCATTTAAAGTTTGTGTTTCCTTATTAATTTCTGTTTAGTTGATCTATCCATAGGTGTTAGTGGGGTATTAAAGTCTCCCACTATTATTGTGCTATTGTTTATTTCCCCTTTCATACTTGCTAGCATTTGTCTTACATATTGTGGTGCTCCTATGTTGGGTGCATATATATTTATGATTGTTATATCTTCTTCTTGGATTGATCCTTTGATCATTATGTAGTGTCCTTCTTTGTCTCTTTTCACAGCCTTTGTTTTAAAGTCTATTTTATCTGATATGAGTATTGCTACTCCTGCTTTCTTTTGGTCTCTATTTGTGTGGAATATCTTTTTCCAGCCTTTCACTTTCAGTCTGTATGTGTCCCTTGTTTTGAGGTGGGTCTCTT
>NW_011494956.1:13222993-13226886 GCF_000754665.1 Bison bison bison | reverse complement strand
AGCTTTTGCTTGTCTGTAAAGCTTTTGATTTCTCCTTCATATTTGAATGAGATCCTTGCTGGGTACAGTAATCTGGGCTGTAGATTATTTTCTTTCTTGACTTTAAGTATGTCCTGCCATTCCCTCTTGGCCTGAAGAGTTTCTATTGAAAGATCAGCTGTTATCCTTATGGGAATCCCCTTATGTGTTATTTGTTGTTTTTCCCTTGCTGCTTTTAATATTTGTTCTTTGTGTTTGATCTTTGTTAATTTGATTAATATGTCTCTTGGGGTGTTTTGCCTTGGGTTTACCCTTTTTGGGACTCTCTGGGTTTACTGGACTTGGGGATTACTTCCCTCCCCATTTTAGGGAAGTTTTCAACTTTGATCTCCTCAAATATTTTCTCATGGTCTTTCTTTTTGTCTTCTTCTTCTGGGACGCCTATAATTCGAATGTTGGAGTGTTTAATATTGTCCCAGAGGTCTCTGAGATTGTCCTCATTTTTTAAATTCATTTTTCTTTTTTCCTCTCTATTTCACTTATTTCTACCATTCTATCTTCTACCTCACTTATCCTATCTTCTGCCTCAGTTATTCTACTGTTGGTTCCCTCCAGGGTGTTTTTGATCCCATTTATTGCATTATTCATTATATATTGACTCTTTTATTTCTTCTAGGTCCTTGTTAAAACTTCCTTGCATCTTCTCAATCCTTGTCTCCAGACTATTTATCCGTTTTGTTTTCAAGATTTTGGATCATTTTCAATATCATTATTTGGAATTCTTTATCAGGTAGATTCCCTATCTCTTCCTCTTTTGTTTGGTTTGGTGATCATTTATTCTGTTCTTTTACCTGCTGGGTATTTCTCTGCCTTTTCATCTTGTTTATATTGCTCTGTTTGGGGTGGCCTTTCTGTATTCTGGCAGTTTGTGGAGTTCTCTTTATTGTGGAGTTTCCTCACTATGGGTGGGGTTGGACAGGTGGCTTGTCAAGGTATCCCGGTTAGGGGAGCTTGTGTCTGTGTTCTGGTGGGTGGAGCTGGATTTCTTCTCTCTGGAGTACAATGAAGTGTCCAGTAATGAGTTATGAGAAGTCAATGGGTTTGGTGTGACTTTGAGCAGCCTGTATATTGAAGCTCAGGGCTGTGTTCTTGTGTTGCTGGAGAATTTGTGTGGTATGTCTTTCTCTGGAACTTGTTGGCCCTTGGGTGGTGCTTGGTTTCTAGGTAGGTATGGAGGCATTTAATGAGCTCCTATCGATTAATGTTCCCTAGAGTCAGGAGGGCCGAAAGGAGCTACTCCATGTTCAAGGTCAGAAGGGGCGACCTTGTCCAAGGTAAGGAGCAGCAGCTGCGCTTTGCTGGAGCAGCTGTGAAGAGATACCCCACGTCCAAGGGAAGAGAAACCCAAGTAAGACGTAGGTGTTGCAAGAGGGCATCAGAGGGCAGACGCACTGAAACCATAATCACAGAAAACTAGCCAGTCTAATCACATGGACCACAGCCTTCTCTAACTCAGTGAAACTAGGTCACTCCGTGTGGGGCCACCCAAGATGGATGGAGAGGTCTGACAGAATGTGGTCCACTGGAGAAGGGAATGCAAACCACTTCAGTATTCTTGCCTTGAGAACCCCATGAAAAATATGAAAAGTCAAAATGATAGGATACTGAAAGAGTAACTCCCTGGGTCGGTAGGTGCCCAGTCTGCTACTGGAGATCAGCGGAGAAATAACTTTGGAAAGAATGAAGGGATGGAGCCAAAGCAAAAACAATACCCAGCTGTGGATGTGACTGGTGATAGAAGCAAGATCCGTTGCTGTAAAGAGCAATATTGCATAGGAACCTGGAATGTTAGGTCCATGAATCAAGGCAAATTGGAAGTGGTCAAACAGGAGATGGCAAGAGTGAATGTCAACATTCTAGGAATCAGCGAACTAAAATGGACTGGAATGGGTGAATTTAACTCAGATGACCATTATATCTACTCCTGCGGGCAGGAATCCCTCAGAAGAAATGGAGTAGCCATCATGGTCAACAAAAGAGTCTGAAATGCAGTACTTGGATGCAATCTCAAAAACGACAGAATGATCTCTGTTCATTTCCAAGGCAAACCATTCAATGTCACGGTGATCCAAGCCTATGCCCCAACCAGTAACACTGAAGAAGCTGAAGTTGAACGGTTCTATGAAGACCTACAAGACCTTTTAGAACTAACACCCAAAAAAGATATCCTTTTCATTATAGAGGACTGGAATGCGAAAGTAGGAGTCAAGAAACACCTGGAGTAACAGGCAAATTTGGCCTTGGAGTACGGAATGAAGCAGGGCAAAGACTAACAGAGTTTTGCCAAGACAATGCACTGGTCATAGCAAACACCCTCTTCCAACAACACAAGAGAAGACTCTACACATGGACATCACCAGATGGTCAACACCGAAATCAGATTGATTCTATTCTTTGAGCCAAAAATGGAGAAGCTCTATACAGTCAGCAAAAACAAGACCAGGAGCTGACTGTGGCTCAGATCATGAACTCCTTATTGCCAAATTCATACTTCAGTTGAAGAAAGTAGGGAAAACCACTGGACCATTCAGGTATGGCCTATATCAAATCCCTTATGATTAGACAGTGGAAGTGAGAAATAGATTTAAGGGACTGTATCTGATAGACAGTGCCTGATGAACTATGGACTGAGGTTCATGACATTGTACAGGAGACAGGGATCAAGACTATCCCCATGGAAAAGAAATGAAAAAAAGGAAAATGGCTGTCTGAGGAGGCCTTACAAATAGCTGTGAAAAGAAGAGAAGCGAAAAGCAAAAGAGAAAAGGAAAGATATAAACATCTGAATGCAGAGTTCCAAAGAATAGCAAGGAGAGATAAGAAAGTCTTCCTCAGTGATCAATGCAAAGAAATAGAGGAAAGCAACAGAATGGGAAAGACTAGAGATCTCTTCAAGAAAATTAGAGATATCAAGGGAACATTTCATGCAAAGATGGGCTCAATAAAGGACAGAAATGATATGGACCTAAGAGAAGTAGAAGATATTAAGAAGACGTGGCAAGAATACACAGGAGAACTCTACAAAAAAGAGCTTCACAACCCAGATAATCACAATGGTGTGATCACTCACCTAGAGCCAGACATCCTGGAATGTGAAGTCAAGTGGGTCTTAGGAAGCATCACTATGAACAAAGCTAGTGGAGGTGATGGAATTCTAGTTGAGCTATCTTAAATCCTGAAAGATGATGCTGTGAAAGTCTGTATGCAATATGCCAGCAAATTTGGAAAACTCAGCAGTGACCACAGGACTGGAAAAGGTCAGTTTTCATTCCAATCCCAAAGAAAGGCAATGCCAAAGAATGTTCAAACTACTGCACAATTGCACTCATCTCACATGCTAGTAAAGTAATGCTCAAAATTCTCCAAGCCAGACTTCAGCAATACATGTACCATGAACTTCCAGTTGTTCAAGCTGGTTTCAGAAAAGGCAGAGGAACCAGAGATCAAATTGCCAACATCTACTGGATCATCGAAAAAGCAAGAGAATTCCAGAAAAACATTTCTGCTTTATTGACTATGCCAAAGCTTTTGACTTTGTGGAAAATTCTGAAAGAGATGGGAATACCAGACCACTTGACCTGCCTCTTGAGAAACCTGTATGCAGGTCAGGAAGCAATAGTTATAACTGGACATGGAACAACAGACTGGTTCCAAATAGGAAAAGGAGTTCGTCGAGGCTGTACATTGTCACCTTGCTTATTTAACTTCTATGCAGAGTACATCATGAGAAACATGGGGCTGGAAGAAGCACAAGCCGAAATCAAGATTGCTGGGAGAAATATCAATAACCTCAGATATGCAGATGACACCACCCTTATGGCAGAAAGTGAAGAAGAACTAAAGAGCCTCTTGAT
>NW_011494956.1:13221737-13222794 GCF_000754665.1 Bison bison bison | reverse complement strand
ACAGCCAGTCCATTCTGAAGGAGATCAGCCCTGGGATTTCTTTGGAAGGAATGATGCTAAAGCTGAAACTCCAGTACTTTGGCCACCTCATGCGAAGAGTTGACTCATTGGAAAAGACTCTGATGCTGGGAGGGATTGGGGGCAAGAGGAGAAGGGCACGACAGAGGATGAGATGGCTGGATGGCATCACTGACTCGATGGACGTGAGTCTGAGTGAACTCTGGGAGTTGGTGATGGACAGGGAGGCCTGGCATGCTGCGATTCATGGGGTCGCAAAGAGGCAGACACAACTGAGCAACTGAACTGAACTACTGGAGTCAGGAGTTCTCTGGTGTTCTCAGGATTTGGACTTAAGCCTCCTGCCTCTTGTTTTCAGTCTTTTTCTTACAGTAGCCTCAAGACTTCTCCATCTATGCAGCACTGTTGATAAAATATCTAGGTTAAAGATGGAAAGTTTCTCCACAGTGAGGGACACCCCAAGAGGTTCACAGACTTACATGGAGAAGAGGGAGGGAGGAGGGAGATAGAGGTGACCAGGAGGAGAAGAGGGCAGATCAAAAGAGGAGAGAGCAAGCTAGCCAGTAATCACTTCCCTATGTGCTCTCCACAGTCTGGACCGCTCAGAGATGTTCATGGAGTTATGCAGAGAAGAGAAGATGGAGGAAGAAGACAGAGGTGGCCAGGGGGATAAAGCGGGGAATCAAAAGAAGAGAGACAGATCCAGCCAGTAATCAGTTCCCTAAGTGTTCTCCACAGTCTGGAACACACAGAGATTCACAGAGTTGGGTAGAGAAGAGAAGAGGGAGGGAGGAGATAGAGGCGACCTGGTGGAGAAAAAGGAAATTTCAAAGCGGGAGAGCAGTCAAACCAGTAATCTCGCTCCCAGGTAAAAATGGGTACTGAGGATTGGGTTCTTATAGGTACAGAATTGATAACAAATACCAAAAAGCAAAGATTAAAAATCTAGAGTAGAGGTTGGATTCTCAAAAATGCAATATTAAAGAAAAAAAAAACAAAGTCACAAAAATTATAATATATATATATATATATATATATA
>NW_011494956.1:13213092-13221597 GCF_000754665.1 Bison bison bison | reverse complement strand
AGAGACAGGGGTTCAGGATGGGGAACACATGTATACCTGTGGTGGATTCATTTTGATGTTTGGCAAAACTAATACAATTATGTAAAGTTTAAAAATAAAATAAAATTAGAAAAAAAAATCAAAAAAAGTAAATAAAAAAAAATAAAAAATAGGGTCTTTTTTTTTTGCAAAGTTATAGTAGGTTATAAAAATGAAAATTAAAAGAGTAATAGAGGACTTAAATTTTAAAAATTGTTAATTTAAAAAATGATAATAGTAAAAATATATCTAGGACTTTCTCTGGTGTTGCTGTGGACAGTGTGGGATCATTTCATTTTCAGATAGTTCCTTGAGCTGGCTTATACTTCTTAAGATCTATAGGCCCCTTCCTATGTAGTCGGTGCTAACTACAGGGTTTTAATCTATTACACCTGTCACTTCCAAGGTGGTTCCCTCTCTTTGTTTTAGCTTCTTCTGTTTGCTGGTCTCTTCAGTGTCTAATTTCCACCCTGACACAAGGGGGCGGTGGTGGACACTTTTTAGGCTCACTTGTTCAGTCGTGCTGTGGGGAGGGAGGAACACTGCAAACAAATAACACTGGTGTGTGCTCGCAGTGTCTCAGCCACACTGGGTTTGCCCCCACTCAAGGCGTGTGTGCTTTTCCTGTCTACACTGCTTAGGCTCTAGGTTGCTTTGCCAGGAATTGTCTGAGGCCAGCCCTGGGTTGTATGCACTTCCCAGGTCTAAGCCACTCAGGTTCAGGTACTCGGGTACTCCACAAAAGCAAAGACTCAGTTGGGCCTGCATTTTGTGTCCTTCCCACGTCCGAACAGCTCAGGTGACCAGGTGCTTGATGAGCATGGTCGCTGTGACTTATCACCTCCCCTGTCCCTGCCACTCGATTTTCTGGATGTACAACCAGCACACCTTCTCAGGTGTGCCGTGTATCTCTTCTGGGGAGCTGATCTCTGGCTGTGACCCTCCCGGCGGATGTCGATGGTCCAGAATCCCAAGAAGTCTTGGTTAGCAATGAAGCCTGCTTGCAGTTTGGTAGAGGATGCCTCTCTGGGGCCGCGATAGACCCTTCTGGCTCTGGCTGCCCTCGCCTGCCTGTTTCCAGAGGGGGATAGGCCGGTCCACAGCCAGCTAGCTCTGCTCAGTCCTTTGTTTTGTGAGCGGGCCTGGCAGTATCTTAAGTTAGGGCTTTTCGTGGGATAGCTATCCCACAGTCTGGTTTGCTATCTCAAGTTAGTTCCGTCAGATTGCCCCCGGGGCATTCAGGCCTGGTCCTTACTCTAAGCAATGCAGCCCGCGCCTCCCTGCCCAGCCCCCTCTTGCTAGTGACGGATGCGGGAGTCTGCGCTGCTTCTCTGCTGCGAGTTACCGTTTGGCAAGTAATCTGTGGGTTTTAATTATTTATTTATTTTTCCTCCTGGTTATGTTGCCCTCTAAGGTTCCAAGGCTCGCCACAGACTTGCCAGTGAGAGTGTTTCCTGGTGTTTGGCAACTTCTCTCTTTTTTAAGACTCCCTTCCAGGGACGGATCTCTGTCCCTGCCTCTTTTGTCTCTCTTTTTATCTTTTATATTTTTTCCTACCTCCTTTTGAAGACAATGGGCTACTTTTCTAGGTGCCTGATGTCCTCTGCCAGCATTCAGAAGTTGTTCTGTGGAATTTGCTCAGCGTTCAAATGTTCTTTTGATGAATTTGTGGGGGAGAAAGAGGTCTCCCCGTCCTATTCCTCTGCCATCTTAGGACTGCACCCCCTGTGTTTTCAGTTTTTTGAAGAATTTCCTTATTGTTTTCCATAGTGACTATACTGTCTATTGTGTTTTATATTTCAGTCATAATACTTTTCATTTTTATAAATTAAATTTAGGTCATTTTCTGATCTGCTTGGGCATCCTTTATAAGTTGTTATTTCATGCTCATATTTTCAGGCTTGTCTTTTATCTCTTTCAATATGAAACATATGGCTATTTTATTTTCTGTCTCTAATAGTTTCAATATCTGAAGTCTCTGGGAGTCTGTTTCTAGTGTCTCGTGTTTCTCCTTGTTCTCATTCATGTTGCCTTGTTTCCCTGTGTGTTTAATTATTTCTCTGCAAGTTGCTCTGAAGGTGAATAAAAGAATAACAGTACATTATTGTTTTTACTTATTATTTAGATTAAATATTTTTTAGAATTTTGTCTACCCATTCTACTTATGATTTCTACATGTCAGTCAATTTAGTCACTCAGTCGTGTCCAACTGTTCGCAGCCCCATGGACTGCAGCATGCCAGGCTTCCCTGTCCATCATGAACTCCCAGAGCTTGCTCAAACTCATGTCCATTGAGTTGGTGATGCCATCCAACCATCTTTTCCTTTGTCGTGTCCTTTTTCTATATGTATATCATATTAATATCTGAAGCTAGTCTATAGTTTTATTTTATGGGACCACTCATAAATACAATATATAGTTAACCTTCCTGATTTCCCATCTTCACATATTTTAGCCTTGTTTTTTTCACTTTTTCTATGGAGTTTTTTTTCCTCACCAAAAGGGTTTATTTTTGCTTTTTTCCCCAAGCAAGTAGGGTCATTACCCACCCAGGGTCAGTGTAGAATCAGTCCTTGGCTTGAGATATTTTGGTCTGCCTAGGAGTTGAATTTAGGCAAAATTTTTCTTTATAAGTTATCAGGGAGAGTTTTCCCCTCTTACTTGCTTGCTATTAATAGTTCACTGGTGTCTTTAAAATGCATATTTTATTTATCACTTAAAATTGTTTTTAATGAAAGAGTGGGTCAAGAAACCTAGTCCACCATATTGCCAAGAAAACAAGGAGCCCACTCTCATACACTGATGGAAGGCTGCAAGTTAGTGCAAGAACATCAAGAAGGAAAATTGGGAGAGGGGGAGGGATGGACTGGGAATTTCAGATTGGTTGATGCAAACTCTTACGTTTAGAATGGATAAACAAGGTCCTACTGTATAGCATAAGGAACTATATCCAATCTCCTGAGATAAACCGTAAATGGAAAATGGAAAAAAATATATTAAAAGGGTGTATGTATATACATATCGGAGAAGGCAATGGCACCCCACTCCAGTACTCTTGCCTGGAAAATCCCATGGACAGAGGAGCCGAACCTGAGATTTCATAGTAGCCACCTGTCTCATGTTGAGGCTTTGATGAAGTCCCCAAGGTCCTTTCCTGTGTCCCCTTCTCAAAGATTCCTCTGGCTGCAGCCTGGCATCTAAAAATGGCTGGATCTTATGAAAGAACTAGCAGCCTGTGGAAAGTATCAAAGCAGATACACGGAGTAAAAAGGTCTTCAGGAATTTCCCTGCATTGTCTGATTTTGTGTGCTTTGTTTTGCCATTATTGTTGAACATTTAAATGTAGACCTATGCCTTCTTTCTTTGGACCTATTGACAATGTTGAAAGGGCTATAGGAAAAATACCTCATTTGCTTATCAAGACTTGTGCCAAGTGAACAAGATATTTAAGGCTATTGGCAACCAATCCGAGGTGTGTGTGTGTGTGTGTGTGTGTGTGTGTGTGTGTGTGTTGGGAAATGCAGGTAGAGAGAGTAGTGCTGACAGTTTTCTCAGCGATATTCCCTTCAAACAATGTCCTAGTCCCTCTTGCTCCAAACTCTGTTTTTCTGAAACTCACTTGGGGAAATCCATCAACTGTTTCTTTTTTGCTGGTACAGATTTACTGGCTTTGTAAGCATGGACTGACTTTTCTAATAGCTTTGTCCAATCTGTTTTCTAATTTTCAGAGATTCTCCAAAGTTTCTTGTCTATATATGGTACTCTGCACCATTTTCTCAGCTCACAGAAATTTTGTTTATTTGTTGATTTGGGGGTTTTTTCCCCTTTTGTTCTTGGATTTCAATATCCTTGTAGAATTTTGATAGGGAAGAAAAGAAAGGTACCTGTTGACTCAGTTTATCAACTGGAACCTGGAAGTTTGACATAAATATATTTAAAATAAATCATCTAATAGGAGCAATTAGTTTGATACATTCAAACCTTTCCAGAAAACTCTTGGCTCTTGGTTCTTTTGAACTTAGGGAAGAGACTCAAATTAGATCTCATCTGATCAAAGCAATTAACTAATTCTTTGAAGAAGAAATAAGAAATTTATCATTATTTATCATTAGATTTATCATTATTTCTCATACTTTTGGAATCTTTAAGAACTCTCCAAAGGAAGAAGGCTTGATTCAAACCTTCATTTTCATCTCCTAAAACTCACCGAAATAAGCAGTCTCTTACCTTGTATCAAGTTTCAAGTTGTCCTTGATTTTCACACCATAAAAGATTAAAGATAATGCCACTAATTATAATATTTAAAAAGAGCCCTTCCTGAGAATGATGTGCCACTGGTATTATGCTATATAAAGACTTTGAGAAATAGCTTTGATAATTTATATTCATTAAGAGGAGAAAGCAGGAGATTAAAGGTAGCAAGGGTGAATATCCTCTTATTTTTGCAAAACTTGTGCAATCTTTTATTCACCTACTAAAGCTGTTATTATGTAATAATAAAAACAGAGGTGTGCTGCATATATGAACTCAGAGAGGGAATAAAGACACAAGGAGCTATTTTCTGTCAAGAGAATTATAGTGTCATAGATTAAAGGTGGAAAGGCAGCCATCATTTAAAACAGCTCACATTTCCAAAGGATATTTATTCACAAATTGATTAGAGTTGGAAATGAAAATGATTCAGTTGGTGGGAACATTACAGCAGCCCTTTAAAGTGTGATGGAAAAGATGAAAAGGAGGCTCACTTACCCTTTCCTTAGTGTGCAGACAGAGATCAAAAAGACCAATGTCCCACTGATAGCCCTAATGAGTCTGCACTTCTACTTAGCTTTGCAGTTATTTCCAGTGACTTGGGAGGCATGTTCTGTCTGACAAACCTGACTATCCTGTTGCTGGAGGCAGCACTGAGTTTCACAAATCTTTTTTAGGTTGATTTGATTGAGTTTTCAAAAATATGTAATGGAAATTAATGATATCCACCCAGCAGAAACCTTTATCTTATCCACTTGCTTTGTCCACTGTTACTCATCCCCCAATCTTAACTGTCATCTTCTGCATCTAATCTTCTCTCTCACTCCTGCCAAACCTGCCAGCAAAACCTGTTGGCTCTATTCTGACTCTGACCACTTCTCTCTCCTTCCACTTTTTCCACTAGAGTTCAACTAATTCATTTTCACTGACGTTAGACTTGGAATCTCAATCAGAATCTCAGAGTTCAGAACCAAATGCTGTCTAAGTCAAAGGGCTAAAACTAGCTAACATGCTAGTAATTTGAGAGTCAATGAGATTTTTTAGCTTTTGAATATAATTAAGAGAGTAACACATTCAGAAAACAACCCCAGAATTAAAAAAAAAAAAAAATCAAAGCTTCTTTTAAAACAGAAAACACCATTTATCCAAAATCAAATTCGTTAAATTTTATGTTTCAATGAGAAAGTGGAAGATTCAGTGACTTTTACTTGATTTATTTCAAGTGCCAAGTTCCCAGCCAAAGTACCATGGGGATAAATCCACTATACATGAAAATGATTCCTGAAAAATCACTCTTTCAGTCACTCACTTCAGTTCAGTGGCGCAGTCGTGTGCGACCCTTTGAGACCCCATGAACTGCAACATGTCAGGCTTCTTTGTCCATCACCAACTCCCAGAACCTGCTCAAACTCATGTCCATCGAGTTGGTGATGCCATCCAACCATCTCATCCTTTGTCGTCCCCTTTTCCTCCTGCCTTCTATCTTTCCCAGCATCAGGATCTTTTCCAATGAGTCAGTACTTTGCATCAGGTGGCCAAAGTATTGGAGTTTCAGCTTCAGCATCAGTCCTTCCAATGAATATTCGGGACTGATTTCCTTTAGGATTGACTGGTTGGATCTTCTTGCAGTCCAAGGGACTCTCAAGAGTCTTCTCCAACACCACAGTTCAAAAGCATCCATTCTTCAGTGCTCAGCTTTCTTTATAGTCCAACTCACACATACATACATGACTACTGGAAAAAACATAGCTTTGATTAGATGGACCTTTGTTGGCAAAGTAATGTCTCCGCTTTTTAATATGCTGTCTAGGTTGGTCATAGCTTTTCTTCCAAAGAGCAAGCGTCTTTTAATTTCATGACTGCAGTCACCATCTGCGGTGATTTTGGAACCCCCAAAAATAAAATCTGTCACTGTTTCCATTGTTTCCCCATCTATTTGCCATGTAGTGATGGGACCAGATGCCATGGTCTTGGTTTTTTGAATGTTGAATTTTAAGCCAGCTTTTTCACTCTACTCTTTCACATTCATCAAGAGGCTCTTTAGTTACTCTTAGCTTTCTTCCATAACGGTGAGGTCATCTGCATATCTGAGGTTATTGATATTTCTCCAGGCAATCTTGATTCCAGCTTGTGCTTCATCCAGCCTGGCATCTCCCATGATATACTCTGCATATAAGTTAAATAAGCAGGGTAACAATATACAGCCTTGACGAACTCCTTTTCCTATTTGGAACCAGTCTGTTGTTCCATGTCCAGTTCTAACTGTTGCTTCTTGACCTGCATACAGATTTCTCAGGAGGCAGGTCAGGTGATCTCGTATTCTCATCTCTTTCAGAATTTTCCACACTTTGTTGTGATCCACACAGTCAAGGGCTTTGGCATAGTTAATAAAGAAGTAAATGTTTTTCTGGAACTCTCTTGCTTTTTCTATGATCCAACAGATGTTGTCAATTTGATCTCTAGTTCCTCTGCCTTTCCTAAATCCAGCTTGAACATCAGGAAGTTCTTGGTTCACATACTGTTGAAGCCTGGCTTGGAGAATTTTGAGCATTACTTTGCTAGCATGTGAGATGAGTGCAATTGTGCAGTAGTTTGAACATTCTTTGGCATTGCTTTCATTTGGGATTGGAATGAAAACTGACCTTTTCCAGTTCTGTGGCCACTGCTGAGTTTTCCAAATTTGCTGGTGTATTGAGTGCAACACTTTCACAGCATCATCTTTTAGGATTTGAAATAGCTCAACTGGAATTCTATCACCTCCACTAGCTTTGTTCATAGTGTTGCTTCCTAAGGCCCACTTGACTTCTCATTTCAGGACTTCTGGCTCTAGGTGAGGATCACACACCATCGTAGTTATCTGGGTCATGAACATTTTTTTTTTTTTTATAATTCTTCTGTGTTTTCTTGCCACCTTTTCTTAATATCTTCTGCTTCTGTTAGGTCCATATCATTTCTGTCCTCTATTGTGCCCATCTTTGCGTGAAGTGTTCCCTTGGTATCTCTAAATTTCTTGAAGGGATCTCTAGTCTTTCCCATTCTATTGTTTTCCTCTATTTCTTTTCATTATCACTCTTTGAATCATTAAATCATCTTTCATGAGAAATAATTATTTGGTTAATTCTTACAGAAATTCCCACATTCATGTCTGCATCTTCTGTAAGCTTCATGATTTCCAACATACACCATCATTTTATGTACCATTAAGAGAGAAATAAAATGCTTAAGATGAGGTATAAAGCTGATACATAAATGGCCCATGTCCTCAAGGCAGGACTAAACAAGAAATATACTTACTTTCCTTAATCTTAGCACTGGGTAAAGAACATTTTTTTTCTGGAAATTTGAACCATAAACTGGTATTCAAGCAAGTTTGTAGTCTAAATTCTCAGTATATTTGCAAAATCTTCAAGCAGAGAGTAGTTATTACAGGCTGACAGTGCCCCCAGGAGATAAGCAGATTCTCTCTGGAAGAACTCTACTTCCTTCTAGACTAAAATACCATCCTGATTTCAGAGATGTTAAAGTACGAAAGATGTATGTCTTCAGTTCAGTTCTCAGTTCAGTCACTCAGTCGTGTCCGACTCTTTGCGGCCCCATGAATCACAGCACGCAAGGCCTCCCTGTCCATCACCAACTCCCGGAGTTCACTCAGACTCACGTCCATCGAGTCAGTGATACCATCCAGCCATCTCATCCTCTGTCGTCCCCTTCTCCTCCTGCCCCCAATCCCTCCCAGCATCAGAGTCTTTTCCAATGAGTCAACTCTTCGCACGAGGTAGCCAAAGTACTGGAGTTTCAGCTTTAGCATCATTCCTTCCAAAGAAATCCCAGGGCTGATCTCCTTCAGAATGGACTGGTTGGATCTCCTTGCAGTCCAAAGGACTCTCAAGAGTCTTCTCCAACACCACAGTTCAAAAGCATCAATTCTTCGGCACTCAGCTTTCTTCACAGTCCAACTCTCACATCCATACATGACCACTGGAAAAACCATAGCCTTGACTGGACAGACCTTTGTTGGCAAAGTAATGTCTCTGCTTTTGAATATGCTATCTAGGTTGGTCATAACTTTTCTTCCAAGGAGTAAGAGTCTTTTAATTTCATGGCTGCAGTCACCATCTGCAGTGATATTGGAGCCCAGAAAAATAAAGTCTGGCAGTGTTTCCACTGTTTCCCCATCTATTTCCCATGAAGTGATGGGACCAACAGACTGATTCCAAATAGGAAAAAGAGTACATC
>NW_011494956.1:13181660-13212950 GCF_000754665.1 Bison bison bison | reverse complement strand
GCTGAAACTCCAGTACTTTGGCCACCTCATGCAAAGAGTTGACTCATTGGAAAAGACTCTGATGCTGGGAGGGATTGGGGGCAGGAGGAAAACAGGACGACAGAGGATGAGATGGCTGGATGGCATCACCGACTCGATGGACGTGAGTCTGAGTGAACTCTGGGAGTTGGTGATGGACAGGGAGGCCTGGCGTGCTGCGATTCATGGGGTCGCAAAGAGTCGGACATGACTGAGTGACTGAACTAACTAACTAATTTTTGTAACTGTGCAAATTTAGTTGTGTAGTACCTCAAAAAGCTGATAAGTAACAGGCATAGAGGTACACAAAGAAAAATTTATATTAATGAGCAAAGAGCAAATTAAGTAAACATTTCATCAGTTCTTCAATCTCTCAAGTTCTCTACGATCTCTTAATCTTTTTTTTTTTTCATCCATCTGACTTCTCCATTTTATACCTTGGTACACAAAAGAGGAGCTTAGAATCATAATTTTATAACTAAATTCCACAGTGTGGAGGGAAAAGTGAATGGAAATGAAGCTGACTGCAAGAGGAGCTCACCAGGAAATGAGTAGTGCCTATAGCAAGGGCAGAAATATAACTTGATTGGAAATACCAGCTAACTCTAAGATAGATGGTAGAATTCTAGGCAAAGTTGTTCAGGAAGAATCACTCAGCCAGTGCTGGCTTTATATGAGCAAAATGGAAGATATTTAGTGTCATATCCCTCTTATCCTTATAATGTTAAGAGAAAGCCAATGTAACTTTAAGCTTTCCCTGAGAATTGAGTATTTTTCTTACCAAAATTTATATGTTCTACCCACTATGAAATTATGGTATCTAAAAAACAATACCTCTTCAAAATCTGGAGCTCAAATATCATCTTACAGGAAGCCATCAGTTGTCTACTACACACAATCCTGACCATGCCTCTATTTCTTATCTCATCAGAACTTATTTTAATTTTTATCAAATTGTTTCTTGATTGGTAAGACCATGGCCTCCAGTCCTATCACTTCATGGCAAATAGATGAGGAAACAATGGAAACCGTGACAGACTTTTTTTTCTTGGACTCCAAAATCACTGCAGATGGTGACTGCAACCATGAAATTAAAAGTTAGTTGTTTATAATGTTGTATATAAATATATGCAGTATATGTATGCTAACATATAGCTTGGAAGAAAAGCGATGACAAACCTAGACAGTATATTAAAAAGCAGAGAAATTATTTTGCCAGAAAAGGTCCATATAATCAAAATTATGGCTTTTCCAGTGATCAGGTATAGGTGTGAGAGTTGGACCATAAAGAAGACTGAGCACTGAAGAACTGATGTTTTTGAACTGTGGTGTTGGAGAAGACTCTTGAGAGTCCCTTGGATTGCAAGGAGATCAAACCAGTCAATCCTAAAGGAAATCAGTCCTGAGTATTCATTGGAAGGACTAATGCTGAAGCTGAAGCTCCAACACTTTGGTCACCTGATGAGAAGAACTGACTCTTTGGACAAGACCCTGATGTTGGGAGAGATAGAAGGCAGGAGGAGAAGGGGACGACAAAGGATGAGATGGTTGGATGGCATCACCAACCCCCTGGTCATGAGTTTGAACAAGTTCCGGGAGTTGCAGATGGACAGGAAAGCCTGGCATGCTACAGTGCATGGGGGTCACAAAGAGTTGAACACGACTGAGCAACTAAACTGACTGACTGATGAAATGTGTCTCAACTGGCTTCATGAAGTGAGAGGGAGGGAAGGATTAGAAGTTTGGGTTGAGCAGATGCAAACTGTTGTTTACAGAATGGCCCTACAAATTATCAGTTGAATTCTAGATTTGTGTTCAGTTCATGGTGTTCCCTGCATTATTATGAATGAATGAATAAAAAGCCATGCATAAAACAATGATGAAATTTTATGATCAAGGATTATGATTGATCCAATTAATCCAATCACAAGAAAGAAAGCAAAAATTGAAGTACATACATTTTTAAAAGTAAATGTTCCTATATTAAACAGAAGCAGGAAAATGGGGGGAAAATGAAGGTATTCAATACATAAAATTGGCTGTACCAGTAATGAAAGTTCTTAGATGTCAAACTTAAAGACTGAGACAACTTAAAGATTAACAGCCCCATCAAGCCATTGCCACACCTAGGCTACAGGATCAAAAGAGGTATACTGCCAGAACCCAGGAACCAGGGCCACTCCACTGAAGCCGAAGCCATGACATTTGGGAAGTGGGAGCTGGACCCATAAGGAGACACAGCTGCCACCAGAGAAATCACCTGGTAAGCAGAGAGGAGGGGGAAATGCTGATTGCGGCTCTTCCCTTCCTCCTGCCCTTTATCCTCCTGCTAGTACCCAGCTCAACACCAATGACAAACACAACCTGCTGTCCTCAAGCACTGTCAGATATAAGACAAAGCAGAGGACAGGAGGAGAAATGCACAGGAGATTAAATTAAACAGGCCCAGAGCTGACTATTGCCTTTAACAGTCCTTCCCTTGCCCCAGCCCAGCCCCACTTGTTTCCCACAGATCACTTTTTATCATTTGTTTTGTATCTTTCCAAACCTCTGTCTAATCTCTATGGAAATAGAGAATTTTACATACATTTTAACACACAAATGAAATTGTGCTATATATGTTGTATATATGCTATGTGTGTAAGCATACATATACTGCATATATATTTATATACAACACTAAGCATAAATATGTATATATGTGTTATATAATTTTGTTTGGGAACAAAAAATTACAGAATGCAATCATCATATGTTTTCTGGACATTTTTGCTTTGATCAGCAATGTGTTTCAAAGGTCATTCCACATGGTTACATATATATTTGCCCCATTTTTTTTAATGATTGCAGATTATTCCATTGTATGGATGTGCCATAATTTAGCTAACCAGTCTCCAGTAGATGGATATTTAGAGGGTTTCCAAATGTTTGCTATTATTAGCAATGTGGCAATGGGCATACTTTTAACTTCATATATACATGCACACATTTCTATAAGTTAAGATCAGAGTAGCTTATACAAAATATGAGATATTGTTTATAACAGAGAGTTTGAATTATATGTGTACTATTAAATTATGTATTCAGTTGAATATCATCTATCTCCACCCTTAAGAATGAGGGACAACCTTTTTTTGTTCACTGTGTTATCCCCAGTGGGTATATTGCAAAATCTATCCATCTGTCTATCTATCTATCTATCTCTATTATCTTCTCTTTTATTTTTTTGTATGAGTACAATCATTAAAACCACTTTCATAGAAGTTTTGTTTATGATTTAAATGTGGCAATGGTTTAGCTCTAAAATCTTCCCCTAGAGACCAAAAGGAGCGATAAGGAAAACGGGGAGGAAAAAACTCATAAAACACATTTTTAGAAAAACTAAGAGAGAGAAGAAACCTGACAATTCCAATTGCATGTGGTGTGGTGCTCAGTTGTGTCCAACTCTTTATGACCCCATGAACTGTAGCCCTCCTCTGTCCATGGAATTTTACAGGCAAGGACGCTGGAGTGGGTTTTCATTTCCTGCTCCAGGGGATCTTCCCCATTCAGGAATCGAACTCATGTCTCTTGTGTCTTGCATTGGCAGGTGGGTTCTTTACCATTAGCGCCACCTGGGAAGCCCTCAGTTGTATGTGAGTGGTGTCAGAGGCAGAGCTGAGCCATGAGCCTTCTGTTGGAAGTTGCAGAGGAGCCACAGAGAAGAACAGAAATATGGAGAGGGCAGAAGAGCTCTTGGATCTTGGAAATTTCCAGAAAATATTTCCTTCTAGAAGGAGAGGGTCTCACTACAATAAATTTAAATGAATCAAAGACTTGAATCTAAAAAATGAGACCATACAAGCTCTAGCTAATGACTATAATCATTTATAAATATCATATAATCATTTATAAATTCCTTTATAAATCTGGAGTAGGGAAGATCTCTTCTAACTATGACTCAAAATCTAGAAGCCATTTAAAAAGTTTAATCACTTGTTACATGAAATAAAACAGCTTTTCATAAGCAAAAAGATCCCTGACACTCTAGGAGAAACACTTACAATTCTTACTGCAAAGAGCTAATTTCCCAAATACACAAAGAAGTTCTAGAAAAATTAAAAGATATAACAGTCCCAAACCAAGGTAAGCCCAGAAGCTGGACCAATGATGTCTCACTGGAAAAGAGATATTAAACATATGAAATCTATCTCACTCAAAGGAAGGCAAAGAAAGGCAACATCAAGCTACCTTCTCACTAATCAGACTGGCACAAAGAAAAAGTAAAAAAAATGGGAATTACTTCATCAAGGCTGTGGGAAAATAGGCTCTCTCATTCTTTTTTTGTGGGGGCTGTGATATGCATCATGCGCCATTTTAGTTCCTCAACCAAGGATTGAACCTGTGCCTCCTGTATTGGGAGCACAGAGTCTTAACCACTGAACCACCAAGGAAGTCCTTCTCATTCTTTATTGGAGGTTGTTCTAGTGGAACAATTTCTGAGAGGTCAGGGAAAGTAGAACTCCTTACAGTTACTGTTTTTTGAAGTACAAGTGTTAGTCGCTTAGTCGTGTCTGACCCTTTGCGACCCCTGTAGCCTCCAGGCTCCTCTGTCCAAGGGATTTTATCAGCAAGAATAGTGGAATAGGGTGCCATTTCTTTCTCCAGGGAATCTTCCCAATTCAGGGATCAAACCCTATTTTCAGGTATGAAAACACAATTTATTAATTCTTTGGTATTATTTACAGTTTGGGGCTATTTTGATAAACACTATGAACATCCATGTACCAGTCTCCTGCCACAAATGTACCAGTCTCCTGCCACAAATGCCATTAGCTGAGTCATATGTGAAAAATGTGTATTTTGATCCAACTACATAGAAAAATCCAACATGGCCTGGTTTTTTCAATACTTGTTTAGTCAAAGCTTCAGCAAGGTTTTCCATGTCTTCAGTAGCATTTGCTACCAAGGAAAGGAATGTTTTAGTTTCTCACCGTATTGTATTAACTACTTTTTACCAAGCAGGAAGAATGAAGTGTTTTCCCAATATTTGGCTTTTTGTATTCACTCCTAAGGAAGAAATTTCAGATGCTTCTCATTTTTTATTATTATTTAATTTAAAATGATTAAGAAACAAATAAAATATTCCAAATCTTAAACATTGTTGAAAACTACTTTAGAAAAAACACCATTTGGGGGAAAGATTGTAGGTAGTTGTTATCACATTTGCCTACACATGAAAGGTCCCCAGTTTGAAACCAGGCAGAAACAGTCAGATCTTCCCATTTTCCCCAGCCAGAACACTGAGCACACATATTCACTCCTAAGGAAGAAATTTCAGATGCTTCTCATCACTTTTTGTTATTAACTTTCATTTAAGATGGTTAAGGAGCAAATCAAATATTGCAAACTTTAAACATTGTTGAAAACCACTTTAGAAAAACCACTACTTTTGGAAAAGATTATAGAGGCTTGTCCTCCTGCTCTAAATATCTGCTTTTACGTTTTGCTGATTTTTACTTGTGGTTAATATCTCAAGGTCAATGTATAACATGAGTAGAGGTTTTTGATAATGATCATGAATGCAATTCATATTTCTAATAGTCTTTAGAATTTGGAACTTGTCTTTGCATCTCTTCTTTTCATACTTGATTAGATTTTCATTCTTTTTACCTCATATGGTAACTGATGAAGCACTCATTCGAGGGAACAGAAGAAGGGTTGGCTCAGCCATTTTCTTGTTCCCTTATACTTCCATTGTTAGCAACATCTTCAACCAACATTTCTTATTTAATTAAAATCATATGCTCTCATCTTTATATTACTTAACTGGGTACTCTTACACCGCAGTGTGGCAATAGCCCAAAAGTGAGGTCATGAATGAGAGGTCATCCCATAATTTCCACTTTCTCCCCTCGAGCCAGGGGAACTCACTATAAGGAATCAGGGTATCCCTAAGGCAGATAGCACAGCCTAGCTTCATTAGGGCTAACAGCCGGAAAGCTTCAGATCTCAAGCCCTGCCCCGTCACATCTCTCTCTCCTCCAGTGTCTCTCTTTCTCACTCCATATCCTTTTCTCATCCTTCCTTCTGCTGACTTGTTTTTACTGCTTGAGCAAGCAGTGACCAAACATGACCCCCTCAAGGCTACTCAATTTTATGTCTTCAATTCAAGAGGCCAGTTGAGGCTATCTAGAATCCTCACCCAAATCAGTGGTGCCAAATTCCAAATAGCTGAACTTGGGTCAGAGGCTCCACACTGGGTCAATCAACTCTGACCAAGCCCATGCTTGCAGGTGGGTGAGACTGATTCTTAGAGAAGGGGATTTGGGAATGGCAAGATATTCTGAAATGTGGCTTTCACAAATAGCCCTAGCTTGTATATCCTGATGTAACCATTTGACTGTAGAAATTGTCTCTTCCATCCTTTGCTTGTATCATTTCTTCTCCCATGGATGGGGCTGGAAGAGGGGTGGTGACATTTGTTTCTGTGGGGTTTTTTCTCTCCACACCTGTACCTGAGCACTGGTTGACACATCTGTTCATCATTAATTGGTGAATGCACTGAGTCAGATCATACTTAGAGCCTACTTCTCTTTATGTTTACTTTGCATATCTTTATCCTTGTTCATCATGTATTGACTGTATAATTTAACTCGAGGGTAATACCATTTCTCTTACTTTTAAGTTTTGTGGAGAGTTGACTACAGAACCAAGTCCTAAACACATTCTTTTCCCAAATTAGCTTATTGTGCACATAAATCCTCAAGAGGGGTCAGAGAGATTGAAGTAAGTGTCACAAAATGATTAAGAATATGGTTAACAAGAAAAAAATCCACGTCGTCTCTTGAAGGTGAAAAACTCAGCAAAAAAAAGAAGGGGGGCAGATAAAGGAAATGGAAAACTCACTTGAAATAATTGTGATAACCCAAATGTTATCTATGCTCAGTATTTAGGTGTGTGATATATAGAAATAGATACAGAAATCACATTGGAGTTGGAGGTAGATATGGAATAGACAGAGAGCATAAACTCAGAAAGCCGAGGAGCCACTGTGTAGGCGTTCCCTTTACACTATCTGTACCACTCCACTCAGAGTAAGTTGACAACCACAAAAGCTAGATTTTTGACCATGGCACAGGCATTTGACAATCTGGAGAGAGAGAGAAAAGCCCATCAAAACTCCTGCTTTGATTCCCTATTTTGAATCAGAATCAACAGAATCATGACCTTGCTCAAGTGAAAGAGAATAAGTGATTTTTTTTCCCTCCTTATTAGAGAATTAAGCAGTAAATGACAATGTTTAACTCTATTTCATCCTAAAACAAGGAAGAATAAAGAGAAACTAGTTTGCCTATAGACAAACAGGAAAGACAGCGAGAGACTTCAAGATTTTGGAGCATTAAAAGTGATGCAAAGCCCATTTAATGGACACCCCCAGAGCTTTTTTTTTCTAAGCACCGCAATTGATTGCCACGAGATTATGATGCCATTAAAATTCACTCTGCCCATAAACTAATGCTGCGGAAAATGCTGACGTTTATAGCAGTTCCTACAAGGGACATATTTCAGTGTGAAAGTAAGTCCTAATGTAAGAACTTTATCTCAGTAAAGCAACATCTAGGAAGGGGGGAGCAGGAGGAGGAAGGGAGGCCGTCTGGGAGTGCTGGGAGTTTTATTTCTCTCAATAATGGGTGTATGGATGCTAAATTTCAAAGACTTTTTAAAATAAATCTATTGGCCTTTGACAAAATCAATCCAAACCCCATAAACCAAGAAGTCATCCACTTGATATTAATGAGCCCACATTTGCATTTATTTGTCTCTTACACTAGACAAACCATTAATTTCGTGTTTATGCTTCCTTTGAAGTTTGAATGCTCATAGATAGATGGCCTCATCGAATCTCCTGCTGCTACATTAATATTTCGCTATAAATGATAAATTTTATCATTTTCCACAACACCCCTTTTTACTTTAAGAAAGCTGTGAAAATACAAGCAATAAGTCTTAAGGTCTGAAAGCACAGCTTTTTTTTTTTTTTTTTAATACTCTTCAGCAGGGATCATTAAAATAGTGATATCTTTAACATCAGGATACCTTTGATGGCCTCTACGATTTGGAAGCTGAGACGATGTATATCTAGTCAACTAATCAACCTCTCTTGGATAAAGGATGGTTCAGTTGGCTAGAGCTGACACATAGGTCCATTTCTGACCACACTCGTTGCCTCAAGTTTTTTTCAGAATTTATATGACAATATTTTAGTTTAAAATATTAGTCTAATTTATTGAATTTAAAAGGAGAAGTATTTTGAAAGGTTTGAGGTATAAAGGTTTACCACCAACAGGCTGTTGGGAATGACACAGTGCCAGGTGAGAGGGTCAACAGAGTCTAGATGGAACCCCCTAAATGGTATATAGGGCATGATGTCATGGAGATGGTTACAATCAGTTCTGTTATTCTGTCTGATAATAATGATGATGATAAGGAGTAGAAAGATGATGATGATGATGATGATGATGATGGATACTTGTTGAGCCCTTCCTACATGTTAGACACTGAGCTATGAGCTCTGCAGCCATCCTCTCAACAATCCTAAAAGGTAGTTGCTACTGATATTTCCAGCTGATAGATAGGAAGCCCAAGGGGATAAATAGTTTGTCAAAGGTATAACTGCTACATGGAATGGTGAGTCTATTTGCATCTCTGCCACCATGCTGCTGTAGTCGGATCCACTAGGATCTCCCAGGATGGTCCTATAAGTGGCTGAAACCTTTCATTTAGACCTATTCCAATCTTTTTCATTCTGTTTTCATAATAGAGGTAAGAAGGGGATCACAGCCAGAAATTTCCAGGTGATTAACTTTGGTGATATCACCTATACTCATAGCCTGAGTCAGGTGCAAGGAAGAACTGGCACATCTCTAAACCTTCAGTCCAATGAATTTTCTTGGAACCTTCTCTCTATATACATTTTCACTTCCCCTGTCCTTCAAATGGCCTCTTTTCCATTTTTGACAGAGCTCACAAATCCAGTCTCATCCACACACTCACCTACCTGTCTGCCCCACCATTTAAGTGTATTTATCATTTGCTTACATATAGTGTTTGCTATAATTCATGGTTTGCTTTGATGTTTCATTAAAATTAATATCTAGCTTTTTGTATATCTAATAAATACATATTCATATCTGCTTCTTCTAGATTAATATTATACATTCCATTTGGGAGGAGAATGGGCAGAAATTCTATCTTTAACCAGAATCCCCATGTCCCATGTTCAAACTGATTTAACAAAAGAAATAATTTGCAAAAAAAAAATCATAATAAGAATGTTTGTAAATCATTATGATGCTAGGTATTTGGTTTAACTTTTTTTTTTTTTTACTTCTCTGCCAAATCTGTCTGATTATGGACTGGAGTGAAATGCTTAACATGTAAGCATAAGCTGTGTTATTAAAATAATGTATTGACCAGGAGTGAGATAGGCAGCTCATTGGTAAGAGAAATCCTCTTCTGTTCAGAAAAAAATTGGTCATGGAATAAGTATTTTAGGTACTGATGGATGAGTATAGTCTATATGGGATGCGGAGCAAGGACATGAAAGGAAACAGCCAGCCTCCCTCGTTACAGGAAAGGCTACAAGAACAAGTAGCTGAACAGTGTTTTGAATGAAGGAAAACCATCAGTCACAATAAGAAAAAAGCTATGACCAATCTAGACAGCATACTAAAAAACAAAGACATTACTTTGCCAACAAAGGTCTGTCTAGTCAAAGCTACTGTTTTCCAGTAGTCACGTATGGATGTGAGAGTTGGACTATAAAGAAAGCTGAACGCAGAAGAATTGATGCTTTTGAACTGTGGAGTTGGAGAAGATTCTTGAGAGTCCCTTAGACTGCAAGGAGATCAAACCAGTCAATCCTCAAGGAAATCAGTCCTGAGTATTCATTGGAAGGATTGATGCTAAAGCTGAAACTCCAATACTTTGGCTACCTGATGCAAAGAACTGACTCATTGGAAAAGACCCTGATGCTGGGAAAGATTGAAGGTGGGAAGAGAAGGGGATGACAAAGGATGAGACGGTTGGATGGCACCACCAACTCGACAGACATGAGTTTGAGTAAGCTCCAGGAGTTGGTGATGGACAGAAAAGCCTGGTGTGCTACAGTCTATGGGATCACAAAGAGTCAGACGTGACTGAGTGACTGAACTGAACTGAACTGATCTCATTAACTGCAGTTAAAGTATTGAGGTTTACTAGGTGCCAGGTACTTTTAAATTTATTTTTATTGAAGTATAGTTGAATTACAATGTTGTGTTAATTACTGTTATACAGCAAAGTGATTCAGTTATAGATGTATGCATATTCTTTTTCATATTCTTTTCCATTGTGGTTTATCACAAGATCTTGAATAACATTTTCCTGCACTGCACATCAGGTCCTTGTTTTTCCATTCTATATCTACCAGTTTGCAATCCCAAACTCTCTCTTCTACCCTCTCCCTTGGTCCAGGTGCCTTTAAAGTGTTTCATATTTGATCTCACATCTATCCCCTAAGTCGACACTATTGTTGTTGTTCAGTCTCTAAGTATTGTCTGACTCTTGGAAACCCCATGACATGCCTGCCTTCCTTGTCCTTCACTATCTTGCGGAGTTTGCTCAAATCCTGTCCATTGAGTTGGTGATGCCACCCAACTATCTCATCCTCTGTCATCCCCTTCTCTTCCTGCCTTGAATCTTTCCCGGCATCAGGGTCTTTTCCAATGAGTTGCTTCATACCAACCATCTCAAGTTGTCCACTGGATTTCCTGATTCTGGAACCAAAGCTGAACTTCACTGGTGCTGACATGGATTTGAACTTGTCTCCACAGCAATGGAATATCTCTAAGAGGAGAGAGTGAGGGTCTCAATAAGTAGAGGAGAACTCTTCTGGCTGGGTCCTGTCCTGAGCCATAAACAATTTATTAGTGTTGACCCAGGAAGCCCAAGCCCCTACCGGTCATCACTCTTCAAGCCTGAGATGCCCATTTTCCCCTTCCTCAATGATAATAGGATGAAAGAGAAGAAGCAACCAAGAGCTTCCTTAAAGTGAAAAAGTTGCTTCGTGGGGCCCATTGTGTGGGACGTAAATGAGCGTGTCGGCGTCTTCGACAACAGAGCCTGTTCTATGCTCAGAATGGCGCCCATTGTGCCCATGTTGCTAGAAGGACTCGGGCTTGCCAATGGAAGATGCTCGTTCTCACCTTCCCCCAACCTCTGCTTTGCCATCCAAATCTACCGTTATATGGATATAATGCAGACCTTTGTCATTCATGGCCCCTTTGCCCTGTACTTCTGAAACAAAAGCTATTATTCTGTGCCTTGAAAGCATGGACACAGAGAAATAAAGCAGCCTGGAAGACTAGCCTAAGAGGGGGAGCGTGAGCTCCATTTAAAGTTAAAAACACAAGGAAAACAAAACACTTCCCATGAAAAATGGGCTTTCACGCTTTTGTGTACACACATACGTGTATTTGTCAGAACATTTCATCCAAATGTTCACAACAAAAGCAAGTGACCTGTCCTTGCTTTCAGAAGCCAAGAGGGGTGGAGAAGAGGGGCAGAGAAGAAGAAATTTTAAGCTTGCTATGAAAAGCTTGCTCCAATTAATGGGCTCTGATACACACCACAGAAGGAGGAAGGGTGTCTTTTTATGAAGAAATGGCCAGCAGGGAATATAATATGCTTCATGGCTCTGTATAAATGAAAGATACAACCAGAGCATTTATCTCCAGCACCCCATCCTCACTTCTTCTGGGAGAGCAGTAACTGAAAGCAGGCAGTTTTACTTTCATTGAAGGAATTCAGTATACACCAAAGATGCTGAAAGTGAAAGCAAAGTCGCTCAGTTGTGTCTGACTCTTTGCGACCCCATGGACTGTAACCTACCAGGTTCCTCCGTCCGTGGGATGCTGAAGCTGCTACCAAGTGATTGATGTGCTTGAACTTGTCATCTGACTTTCTGAGAATCCCAAGTGATTTGAAAGTTTATGTGTCGAGGGGGAAACGTTCAGCATTATCTTGAGTCTAGAGTGACCTTGTGAAATTACAGGAGGCTCACCCTGCCCCTGGTATCACATGTTCTATGTGCACAGCCGGGTGGTTTAGACATAGCCTTTTCTTAAAGTTGTCCAGGGCACAAGACCTCAGACTTCCCCCAGTCATCCATGCTGGTCCCAAACTCACCTCCAGTGCTTAGCTCATGCCGTCCCCTCTGCCTGACATCTGTTTTCTCCTCTCCTCACCTTCTAGTTCTTACTCGGCTCTTCATAAGCCATCAGCAGTTTTGGCCATCAGCAGTTCCCTCTAACTCCAAAGCTGGGTGAGGTCCCACTACTCCTATGGGCCTCTGTCCTATCAGAGAATTAACCAGGCTGCACTGAAAGTCTTCTCTATTCCTTTGGGAGATCCTGGGCTCATGTCATCCTTATTGTCCTAACAACAGAAATAATAGCTGACAAAAAGCCCATGTCTGGTAAACACTGTATGAGTGAATACCTGGAGGCAAGAAGCTCTTTCTTATCCCAGTTCTAAGTCTCTTAATGCTGTCATTTAAAATCAAGAAAATCAATACAATGTCTCTTTTTCTTCAGGACTAGAATGTCCCCTTCCACACATTACAGCATGGAGCAGACGGAGGGTCACTCTTTAGCAGTCACAAGTCGGGCTTACCCATCATAAGAACAACCCAAAGGAAGAGTCTCTGAAGATCCCCAGGGGTGTGGGGTGGGGGAAGGCTCACTTTCTAATCACAAGAGCAAAGCTGAGGGTCATTCATCCTGCTGCAATCAGGGAGTTTGGTACATGGACCCAGAAATAATCACTGAAACTCAGATCAGTTAATAGGAGTGAGTGGTATGATCTGAGCCCAAGGCAGAGTCCAGAACTCAGATGCCAATCTAACTGGAGATGAGGCCCAAACTTTAGCAGACAGTAGGAGAGAGGAGATAACAGACCCAGTCACGGAAAACTGCATTGTTCAAGCATAAGAAATCCAATCCCTTGGGCAGAGGAGAGCATAAGGCTAGATTTAGGGCTGGGGGAAAGTGGGAATACCCACACAATGGTTAGAGAAACATGAGCCTGACCATGTGCTGACCAGGATGGCATAATTCCACTCCATCCCGCTCTCCAGGACAGCCACATACATTCAGGGGTTCAAGATGCCCAGTTACACGTCCTTCCTGACTCTGGAGCACATGCAGAAGGATGCTATTTGAAAGGGAATCAAGCACTGATTTTAGTCATCAGTACCCAGAACTTCCCAATGCAGAGCTTTCTGGTCAAAATCAATGTGGAGAAGAGAAAAAATATGAGGGCAGAATGGCATTTTCTACTTTCAGCCAGAGACCCAGACCTTGGGACTCATAGCCCCAGATAGCCAGTGATCTTTCTGAGTCACAGAATAGGTTGTAAGTTTAACTGCATGCATGCCTCTAGCCAGCCTCTGCCACGATGTCACAGGAATAGGATTCAGGCAATGAAAAAGAAAGCAGCAGGCCCAGTTCTACTTTTGAAATACAGCCACCCTGCTCGCCAGTAAATGTAATCCATTGAATGGCAGGGTCTTACAAGGCAATTTAGCAGGTAAGGAGGAGACGTCCTCCTTTGACTAAGGCAGGAAAGTAGGAGCTAATGTTTCATGTTCCAGCTTTAGGAAGAAAAAATTACATAGACCTTTATGTTCCCTCTAGTTTCATAATATAAATATAGGAATCAATTTGGTAGAGTCAAAGTACCAAGCCTCTTCCAGAATCAGAAATGAAGCATCTGCAGCAACATAAGGTGCATTTTATGCATGGAAGGTGATACGCACAGTATGTGTCAGAAAAGTATGTCTCCTCCCTTTTTCACCAAATCAATCCAGAAGACTATCAAAGTTGAGGTGGCATGTTTAGAAGCTTTTATAATAACAACATCAAAGTATGCCCATTTTGGTAAGAACAATTGTGATGGAACACTTCTACTATAAGCAATACATAAGCAGATGCAACTCAATGGAACCAGCAAATTTCATGTTAAAAAAAACTTTGGCAACTGTAGCAGATGGTCTTCAAAATTGAGGATTAAAAAATGTTTCTATAAGTAGAGTCTGGAGACAATTCTATCTTTCCAAAGCTTCCAGAAATAATTCATCATCTCCCTCCTCACCCGCCCTCACATTGGGATCCCTAGCAGTATGACCTCCACCTGTCACTCGAGTCAGAAACCTGAGAGATGGTTCCTGCTCTCCCTACTTTCATATCCAGTCTATAATCCAAGTCCTGTGGATTTCAGCTTCTGAACACCTCACTCGTTTATTTCCTCCCCTTCATCTCCACTGATACTGAATGACTGTAGACCCCATCTTCTCTCCCCTGCCTCTTCCACCCCTTAACCTTACTCCCAATCCCATCTTCATTCTCTATCTGAAGTGAACACTCCCACATACAAATCATGGGCATCCCTTTGCTTATAATTTTTTAAAATGTTTTTTCATTGTTTATAGTAATTGCTTTAGTCCAATCTACTAAATAAGAAATTTCCAAGGTTCAAAAGAAAATGGTTTTTAATAGGGGTAGCAATAGTTCATTATTGGAACAGATGAGGGATGGACTGATGGTACACAGAAGGACTGCTAAACTCAAATTTAGCAACCTGCTGTGATGGAAGAAAATATGTTTTCAGTGCTATCTGCAGAGTTCATAAAAACTTCTCCAACAAGGCTCAGCATTCTGTTGTTGGAGATGATAACAGATTAAAGAGATCTACATACCACCATCAAATTAATCTCTATAAATCATAGCACTAGTTGTGCCATTCAATGGCTCACCCACTACCCATCCAATTCAGGACCCTACACAATTTGAGCTCAACCTGCTTGCCCAGCTTTACTTTCTATACAGCCAACCCCCCAAACAACTAGACTCTTTGATGTTTCCTGTAACAGTCCTTTATTCACGTTTGCTCACACTCCTCCAGCCATCTGCCAATCTCCCTCTAACAGTCATTCAGACCTGAAGTCCCTGGGACTGACCATTTTAAACATAGGTCTCCCCTCTGACTTCCTGCTAAAGTATAAAAGGAGTGTGTTAAAATAGTGTTTGTGATTAGCATTATGCCTTAGTAGTAAAGGAAAGAGAATGGGAGTGGGGATTTGTTTTGTTTACGTGGATCAAGTATTGTGAGCAAGAAGCAAAAGTAGCACCTTTATACTAGACATCAAGCATTTACACAAGAATATTTTAATTCTGGCATTTTACCAAACTTACTAAGGAAGATAAGCAGTAGAGCCAATGAGATTTAGGTGGCTTCTACTAGATGGGCCCTAGGTATGTATCAACCAAGGAGAAATGAGTACCATCTTCTAGAATAATACCCTGGAAAGAAAATCACTGTGAGAGGTATGAGCCCTGGCCCCAAAGTGGCGTCTCTACCTCCTGCATCCTACTTGATAGGAAAATGTGCTGATGTCTGTGAAGGTGGAGAGTCCTGCAGCTGTTGCAACCCAGTCTGAGAGATCAGCACCATCCTGCCTGTCACCAGCCACATGCATCCTGAACAAGATCCAAGGAGATTAGGGAGCATGCAGATTGGTGTCTTTGCTTCTCTATTTGCTGTACCAACAAACAGGCCTTACTTTAGATTGGTTTGGTTTCGTTAAAAGTTTCTGATGCAAAGAATGCTTGATGAGATTGAGCCATGTGAGCAAGTTAAGGAGGATTAGGGTACTTAGTTTCCAGGCCCTAACTCCCCTAGATAATCCTAGCAAATGGCCTCATTGACCCTGCCTCCTCCTCCTTCTAGGGAACTTTGCACTTAGATCACAGAATGTCAGAGTTGCAAACAGCCTAACTCAGTCCCATCAAATCTAACCTTTCACATTCTGGCCTCTTCTTAGGACAAGATGTATTTGAAAGTACATTTGAAAACCAGTGTTTTCCAGTGAAGTTATGGAATGACATCTGCACGTCCCACTTGGTTGCCTAGAGTTATGGAAGCTCAGTCAGTCCATAGTCACATGCTATGTGGTGCACAGTGTTGGGGCCATTGATTGGAGAGTTAAAGACAGTCCCTGATCCCAAGGGGCAATAGAAGTGCAGTGAGATGGGGCCTCTTCAGAGAGCAAGATCCCACAGGGGCAGGTGAGAAGAGTAGTGTGTACAAACAATGATAGAGGAAAGTAATCGAATGGAGCAGGTCAGGGAAAACGTCCTTAAAATGAAGGCATTCCAGCTGAACCATGAAGGAGGGCCCAGGTGTTCTGGAGAGGAATTCTAAGTCTGGAGACAGCAGGCAATGGCCATGTGTATGTATTAGAAGCATCTTCAAGTCTTCCAGAGTGATCTCCTGCTGACAGCAATCAATTCTTTAGTTAATTAGGATACTTGTAGACTCTATGACCTAGAACTGGGCCAGATGGATGGCTCTGTCCCTTGATAAAGAAATATTAGGTTCTGCCACAGTGAGCTCCACTCACTGTAAAATGTCCTTCTCGATACTATGTTTATCACATCAATTTCATGCTCAAGAATTTACCAAGCTCACAATTGTCCTTTGGGACTAAAGTATCCCACTTTTCAATGTCATCTGCATGAGTACATGCCCAAATTTGTTTTTTGCTCCCAACCCTCATCCTTTCATCTCAGCCAAACCTGTTGCCTGACTAGTCTGTGTTTCAAAAGTCCTTCTTTTCTCCTTTATGGCTTTGACCAGACTAGCCCCATCATTTGGACAGGAAAGATGGGAAGGAGGAAGAAGGGAGAGAAACAAAAGACAAGTAGTGGAGAGAAAGGGAAGATGGAAGAAAGAAAGAGAAAAGAGAATATCTAATCCTTCCCAGCATACATTTCATGGTTCTGCTCCCCACAGTCAGGAGTCATTGGACACACTTACAGTCATTCTTCCCCAAGGCAATTTATCTGATCTGGTTAATTCTGTCATGTGACTTCCACAGTAAGCTCTACCCTGCAGAATATGACATAGAAAGAAGACAAGTTAGCTTTTAGCCAGAAACACAGAGAGCAGGGCAAGTCCTCTTAGGGTCCCCATTCTTCACTCAATACTGGGACCTTGACCTGGGAAATGAGAATTTCATTTTCTTTATTCCTAATTCTCAAAGCGTGTTCAGCCACTCAGTCGTGTCCGACTCCTTGTGACCCTATGGACTCTAGCCCACCAGGCACCTCTCTCAATAGAATTCTCCAGGCAAAAATACTGGAGTCGATTGCCATTCCCTTCTCCAGGGGATCTTTCCGACTCAGGGATTGAACCCAAGTCTCCTGCACCGGCAGATGGATTATTTACTGCTGAGCACCCACATATACAAATCTTATTATAAACTGAAACCAAGATGCAACATACTGGGTTTTAGCAGGGTTATCTCAAAGAAGTGAGTTTTCAAGTGAGTTCAAGAAACCAAACCGACATCCATGGCCATCCTCCTTTCCTTCTTGGATTTGGCACTACCACCAAAATCCTGCCCCTGGAGCCTCCTCATGTGTGTATACATGATGGCAAAGCACCAAATGAAGATGCAAATAATTCAATCAAAAGCCAAAGCCAATTCTGAATGATTTGTCTTGAAAAAATTAACTGATTTTGCCAAATGCTCTGATGTTTTATAACCATAATTACACTTCATAATTCGTTGTAACACCATCACTTGGAGACAGAAATGCTTAATTAATTGCACCATTTTTGTGACCTCTTAGACTATCTCCATTAAGACCAAGTTAATTTCTCAACATGGGAAAATTCATTTTTCGTACAGAATAATATCAGTAATAAACCCAGAGCATAAGTGAGCAGTGTGCACAAATGGCTGCCATCAAACAGCTCTGCGATCACACCCTAGTTCTGCTTAAATGCAATTTATGTCAAATACATTAACAGAGAATGTGATGAGTATTTGATTTGTTTTGGCTTTGTGGGCAAATAGCATAATTTCTCAAGGATTTGTACATGTGTTTATGACTAGCAAAACTAATAAGTAGGAATGTCCACCTGAGGGTCATTTATGGAGTCAAGATAGATTTCTAGAAGATGGGCTTCTCTATGGAGACAACTGGGGAATCTCTTGTTCAAGGCACTCGGGTCATCAAGAATTCACTGGGCACATGCTAGTTCTGGGGACATCTCATTGTCCTTCAGGAATTTCCCTGAATATGTGCAGAGCAGCTGGTCGGTCTGGAGATGGTCCAAGCCCACCCCTTGGGCTGATGCTTTGACCCCAATGTGTCTGTGAGGCAAGCAGGGCTGCAGGTGGTCAGGCTATGAAGAGCGCTTTAGCTGATGGTTTGAGTAAGAAGGTTGTTTCAGAACATCATTCTGTTACAGATTGAGAAGTGGGTCGTGCGCTGGACAGGGACTAACAGCTCTGTTATTTCTCTGCATAGGATGCAGAATGGCGAAAGTTCTTATTTATGGGTACTACCAATAACTAAGGGAATGGACTTAGAGCCAATTGAGATAGATATTCAGTGCTCCATGATTTCTGAGGACTGAATGATTTTACTTTAAAATATGTATTATTTTTCAAAAGCTAATACTAACCTGATTTGGTTTTAATGTAAGTAAGTAATGGGAGATACAAAATTCTGAGCAAATCTAATTTATTTATGGCCTCTTCTGAGTCAGTTAGAACTAGTTCTTCAGATGCTGTCTATTGTTTAGATTTTGTTTCTACTGCTGACGTTGAGTAAGATTGCTAGATGATTCTAGGACATTAGACTATGATAAAATTTATGTTATTTCCACTGATATCTATTTAACTCTAAACAGTGAAATTAGTTTGTGTCAACAAAATTGTTGATGAAAAGTAATATTATGGTTTTAAAGGACTTCCCTGGTGGCTCAGTGGTAAAGAATCTGCGTACAATGCAGGAGACACAGGTTCGATGCCTGGATGGGGAAGATCCCCTGGAGAAGGAAATGGCAAATCTCCAATATTCTTGCCTGGGAAAACTCATGGACAGAGGAGCTGGCAGGCTACAGTTTATGAGATCACAAAGAGTCAAACATGACTTAGCTACTAAACAATAACAATAATGGAATTAAAAGTGAATTATCAAGGAATCAGTCATTCAAGTGTTACAGTATTAGACATTTGTTTAAAAAAAACTTGGTACGGGTTAGCAATCAGCATACTTTTTTCACTTAGTTCTCCTGAAAATGAGGAAATTAAGCTAAATATCTGACACATGGCAAAGGTCTGACATTACCAGGATGCAGAGGTTTCTGGGCATTGGCAGGGCAGCATCCCACCCTCACAGCCTGTAGGGGGGAGAACATGCAAATGTACAGAGGGAGAAAATGATGCTGGAACAAGACATCCTCAGAATATGCCCCAAGCCATTAAGTCTCAGGTTTGAAAAATGGGACCTTTTGATGAACTGTGCTCTGACTGAGAAATATCATTACTCTTTTAAAATATAGAGTTTCATGTGTGATGAGCAAATCTGCATGTATGTACTCAAAAGCAGAAGGAAACATGGAGATACTCAATGTACTACTAAACTTTGATTATGCAGGTCTTCTTGAGATATTTGAGGTGATACAATCCAAACCTGGATGAAGTTGAGTTTTTTTTTAGCTCATGTAATGATATGGTGCCTAAGACAAGTGAAGAATGCAAACAGAAGATTTCAGATGAAATTTTCATATTGAAATAACTGTTTTAAAATATCCTTCAAACATATCAGAAAAAGTCATCTGTACAAAAGAAATGACCAGCTCATTACATTTGTATGTCATGTATCTTAAAGTTAAACTGCCCAAAGCTTCAGGAATAAGTGTAGCCAAGAATCCAGAAGTTAATCCTTCAGTCCTGACACCAAGCCTCACCTTCATCAAGACATGCACCCTGCTCCCAGGGAGCCATTGGTCCACACTGAGTCAGAACTGAGCACTCACTTGGAGATTACATGTTCATTTCTCTGAATCCACAGTGCACTGGGAGCTCCCTGAGAGAAAGCATCGTGTCTTTTATCTCTTTGTCTAACTGTGTTCTCTTGAAGAAGAAATCAATAATTGCAGGAAAAGGAGGAGGAAGAAAATAAAAAGAGGATGTAGGAGAGAAGGCAAGGATGGAGACCAAATAAGGAAGCAAAGAAAAGTCCATGCAAAGAAAAAGTAGTACTGCCTTTAGGTTATCATTTTTATATGAAAACTCATCACGGAAAATTACATGCTAAAGGAAGGAGAGGTAGAGAAACAGCAGAGACAGCAAACAGAAGACCTACACAAAGCAGGTGCTTTCTCCTCTATGCTCTGTTAATCTGGCCCAGCAGCCCAGAACCACTTGGGGTAAACAACACACACAGGGCACAAGATTGAGTAGTTACTGGAAACAAGATGCAAGATGGGGGCTTAGTCATAAAAGGATCTAAGAACCTAGTTTCTTAGATATGGAATAAAGGGCTTGCATAAGGGGAAATTGAGCCCAGAATCCTAATTGGGGCCAACTTAATGGCTATAGTTGACAGACTTACAGAAGGGCAGAATAACAAGCCAAGAAGGTCACTATATTTGCTTTTACTTTCTGTAAATCTTCATATTTTGAACTTTGCTAAACAAATTTTTCTTGAAATGGTGGTAAGCCCTGGAATTGTAACACAGCTGATATATTTCAAGATGGAAGGCAAAATGTGACCAGATGGGTTCTCTAGAAGCTGACAATTGAGGTGGAGTTTGAGGTACAAAATGTTTTTGAATCTCAATAAAGGAATTCAAAGGGAGGATGTAGAATTGGGCAGAGGGAGAAGCCAAACTGAAATGCAACCCTGATAAAAACCTTAGCCAACCCAAAGATAAGACCTAGAACAAATGTCACTGGCCATAATTTCCCATGTCAGCTCAAAGTGGCCGAGCTTTTATACTTCTTCTTTGCTCGACCACCAGATATAGGCTGTTCCTTAAAGGTTTGACCTCAAACAACTGGTGCTTCTCTATATAGAGAAAGATAAATTTTACTTCCTCCTTTCTGATTTGGATGTCTTATTTCTTTTTCTTGCCTGATTGCTCTGGCTAGGACTTCCAGTACTATATGAGTAGGAGTGGTGAGAGGAGGCACCTTCGTCTTGTTCCTGATCTAGGAGAAAAGCTTTTGGCTTTACACTGTTGACTATGATGTCAGCTGTGGACTTGTCAAATATGGTTTTTATTATGTTGAGACACATTCCCTCTATACCTAATTTGCTCAGAGTTTTTATTATGATAGGATATTGAATTTTGTCAAGTGCCTTATCAGCATCTATTGAAATTATCATATGATTTTTATCCTTCATTCCACTTAGGTGGTGTATCATGCCTATTGATTTGTAAATGTGAACTATCCTTGCATCCCAGGAATGAAAAGTGAAAGTGAAGTCGCTCAGTTGTGTTCAACTCTTTGGGACCCCATCGACTATAGCCTACTAGGCTTCTTGCTTCATGGGATTCTCCAGGCAAGAATACTGGAATGGGTTACCATTTCCTTCTCCAGAGGAGCTTCCCAACCCAGGGATCGAACCCGGGTCTCCCCGCATTGCAAGGCAGATGCTTTAACTTCTGAGCCACCAAGGAAGCCCTATAACCTCGTTTGATCAGGGTATAATTGTCCTAATGCATCAGTGAGTTGCTACTGCCCTCTCGTGGTTGTAGTCGGACACGACTGAGCGACTTCACTTCTCGTGGTTGTAAGAAAGCGCAATCCTTGGACTGATTACCTCCTGTGCTGTGCTCTGCTTAGTTGCTCAGTTGTGTTTGACTCTTTGCAACCCCATGGACTGTAGCCCACCAGGCTCCTCTGTCCATGGGGATTCTCCAGGCAAGAACATTGGAGGGGATTGCCATGCCCTCCCCGAGGGGATCTTCCCAACCCTGGGATTGAACCCAGATCTCCTGCATTTCAGGCGGATTCTTTACCATCTGAAAGCCCTGATTTTCCTGGGGACATGGAAATATAGTCTTCAGGTCTCTGAACTATGTAACCTGTAAGCTTTTTTGTTACATACTGTTAGGATCTTCAAGGAAAGGCATACCAAAAAAATTTTCATAAACTGGGAAAATGTGGAACAAATATCCAGCTAACTTAAGCAGAGAATAAATAAATCTCACAATTGCCATCAAAACTTGGCAGTACCTTAAATATATTAGTGACATAAAATATGTCCAATTAATGGGTAGACTCTGTGATCTTTGTAAGATTTCAGAAACCTCTTTGGTACATCTCAGCATGAGTCAAGATTTTGAATCAGAACTAAAAGAGTTTCCAGCTTATCCTTACTTGACAGTGGCACCTTGTGTCATGATTTCTGTGATCCTCAACACCTAGCACAGGGTCTCACATTTATGAGACACTCGATTAAGTTTTATGAAATGGTTAAATGAACCCACACAATTGCATATGTCAAATGGCTCATTCTTTAGATAGAATATTAACAGCTAATATTTAGTAAGCACTTAGCTATGTGCTGAGCATGGTTACATGCACTTAATATGCAATCACTCATTTGATTCTTATTATAACCTTATGACATAGGTATAATCATTATCATTACCCCTTTACAGATAAGGGAACTTTTCCAGGCTACTCTAGAGTAGGGTTGTACTCACCACCCCCATGAAATTACGCATGACCATATTTCTCATTTGGGCCAATGAAATACATATGGGAGTGACATGCCACTTTCAGGAATAAGCTCTAAGAATCAGTACACATTTCCTTACAATTCTTTCCCCTTTCCAAGGTGATCATGGATGCACTTGTCAAAATGAACTTTTGTCAGCCTGGTCCCTGAGTGACTGATGAATAAAAACAATCCCTGTTGGACATGTATGTATGTATGTATATATATATGTGTATATATATATATGTGTATATATATATATATATATATAGCATGGACAAGCTATAAACCTTCACTTGGTTAAGGCATTGAGATTTTGGGCTTGGTTATTTCTTCACTATAACCTGGCCTATCCTGAATATCATTTATTGAGCATGTAACAAATACAGTCAAGGTGCTAAGTTCTTTACAGGGTTTATTTCAATTAATTGTCAAAACAGCCTTACAAGATAGATGTTATTATTCCTCTCTTACCTTGAGGCTTCCCTGATATCTCAGTTGGTAAATAATTTGCCTGCAATGCAGGAGACCTGGGTTCGATTTCTGGGTCAGGGAAATCCGATGGAGAAAGGATAGGCTACTCACTCCAGTATTCTTGGGCTTCCCTTGTGGCTCAACTGGTAAAGAATCCACCTGCAATGTGGAAGAGCTGGTTTTGATCCCTGGATTGGGAAGATCCCCTGGAGAAGGGAAAGGCTACCCATTCAAATATTCTGGCATGGAGAATTCCATGGACTGTATAGTCCATGGGGTCACAAAGAGTTGGACATGACTGAGCAACTTTCACTTTCACTACCTTTAGGCATGTAGTTTTAGAGATGTTACACAGTATGACCATTTCCCCGGTTGCTGAGTGGTAGAACCAGCAAATCATGTGCAATCATCATTTATCACTTACCAGTTATTAGGTATTCACTACATGGCCTGAAGAGGAATGCACAAAGTTAATATTATATGTTTTTAATCAAGGAGGTTGCCATTTTGCTTGGAGAGGTGAGTAAAGATGGCTTCAGTTCAATTCAGTCATTCAGTCGTGTCTGACTCTTTGCGACCCCATGAATCACAGCATGTTAGGCCTCCCTGTCCATCACCAACTCCTGGAGTTCCCAAACCCACATCCATCAAGTCAGGGATGCCATCCAGCCATCTCATCCTCTGTCATCCCCTTCTCCTCCTGCCCCCAATCCCTCCCAGCATCAGTCTTTTCCAATGAGTCAACTCTTCGCATGAGGTGGCCAAAGTATTGGAGTTTCAGCTTTAGCATCATTCCTTCCAAAGAACACTCAGGGCTGGTCTCCTTTAGAATGGACTGGTTGGATCTCCTTGCAGTCCAAGGGACTCTCTAGAGTCTTCTCCAACACCACAGTTTAAAAGCATCAATTCTTTGGCGCTCAGCTTTCTTTATAGTCCAACTCTCACATCCATACATGACTACTGGAAAAACCATAGCCCTGACTAGACGGACCTTTGTTGGCAAAGTAATGTCTCTGCTTTTGAATATGCCATCTAGGTTGCTCATAACTTTCCTTCCAAGGAGTAAGCGTCTTTTAATTTCATGGCTGCAGTCACCGTCTGCAGTGATTTTGGAGCCCAAAAAATAAAGTCTGACAGTGTTTCCACTGTTTCCCCATCTATTTCCCATGACATGATGGGACCAGATGCCATGATCTTTGTTTTCTGAATGTTGAGTTTAAGCCAACTTTTTCACTCTCCTCTTTTACCTTTATCAAAAGGCTTTTTAGTTCCTCTTCACTTTCTGCCATAAGGGTAGCCATACAAAAAGGAAGATAGTGGTCTGTAATGGTCTGAACGTTCAAAGAAGACTTCATGGGAGGCTGGAGAGATCAGCATTGGAGGGTAAAAAAATTTATGTGCACGGGACAGAAAGGATATCTCAAGCAGGGTTAACATCATAAGAGAAATGGATAATGATAAGAACAAGGAGCATGTTAGTAAGGAACAAGACCAGGCAAGCTAGAGCAGAAGATTCAAGTTAAAATGGAGCAGTCGATAAAATCAGAAAGGCAAAATCAAAAGAATATGGACAGGAGTGTCAGGTGGACAGGCTTACTCATTTATTCATTTGATACAAAAATTCTGACCACCTGCAGTGTACCCAGCACTCTGCATATGCAGTGAGCATAGTTTATGATCTAGGAAAAAAGTGATATTAATCAAATAATTACAAGGGAAGTAGAAAGTAAAGTAGGAACAAGGGAAGAGGCCCCCATGAGAAGGGGGCCTTGGGAAGTAGTGAGTCAACGCCCACCTGGATCACAGAGCCAGTCAACCAGTGCTTGTCAACTTGCAAGGGTGAATAGAGAAGATAAGATTAGTATTAGATTAATTATGGTAAAGGACCAGGCAAGATTAAGTGACTTATGAAACAGAAATGAGAGGCTGGTCATATGCTACAACAAGAGTATTTTATCTGAAATCACAAGACCTGAGTTCAAGCCTCCATGATAACATTTAAGTTCTCTGTGACCTTGGGAATATTACTTGAACGTTGTTTCTAGATGTGTGACTTTGGGCAATTTATTTTATCTCGTTTCCATTTCTTCATCTGTAAACTGAAGGCAATATGCACTACCTCACCTAGAGTTGTGCAGATTAAATGAGGTGTGTATAACTGGCAAGTGTTTAGATAATCGATAAATATTAATCATATCTTTATAAAACTCAGAATTTTGAGGAAAGCTGTGCCTTTAAATAAAAAATATTTTGAAGATATTTAAGGGTGAAAGAAGGGATTTCTATGGCACGAATACAGAACATGGGAAAGACCAGTGTACTTCATATACTTAATTTGAAACAAGTGTTGGCGTGCTCTTCCCAATTTGACAGGACTCTTGGTAGCTCCTCAGCAACATTTTTGGAAACGTTGGTGCCAGTTCAGCTGACAGGCTGTTCACTGGACTTTACTAATGTGTTACCTTTCCAAAGGCTGCACCTGCTCTAAGCCTGGCACAGATTGCCAACAAGCTTGAGAAAAAATGTGCCCATTCCAAGGGACACTCGTATTGTAAAAAGCATGGCTGGTGGAGGATGGTGATGCACAGAGAATCAGGTACCTCTGAGGAAGGGCATTACATCTGAGGACACACAACAGTTGTCCACACAGATTGTCAGTCCCACCGTGGATGAGACTGCGCTAAGAATACAGGAAGACAAAAACAGCTGAAAGGGAGAGGGAGGCAGCTCTAGCTCCAAGCAGCCTCCCAACTCTATGGCATCAGAACCATGGACACTTCCACCATCAGTGAGGGAAAGAAGGAATGTGGTAGCATGAGTCAACCTTCCCTAGCACATCCTGCTTATTTCTGATACTTTGGAGACTTTACTAAGCAGAAGTCATCCCCATCCCTGCCTGGTGCAGCCCAGCCCAGAAGGTGCATGAGTGATGGAGGAGAAAGCTGCTGAATTTTAGCCTCACTTCACCCTGTAAATGTGATGAACCCATAAGCCCTGAAGAAGAAACTCACTGGCAGAAAGAATAAGGTTAAATTGTTTAAAGCAAGCATGTTTGCCCTTCTGTTACCCCTCGAGGCCCTTGCATGTTGCTAAGCCTCATCTCCAAAGAAGATGATTAGAAACCTCACAATGGGCAGCACATATGCTCATACCATAAATGAGACCACTGCTGGGAAAGGATATCTGGGTCAACTTCATGTCATGAAACTAAGATGGCAAAGGCTACCTGCAGACCATGTAAGGAGAAAGCCTGATAAGGTGTGTGTCCCCATGGGGAAGATGGGACTGGAGGCTTACTTCTTTGCCCACTAGTAGGTTCTTGAATGAAGTACTCAGGGCTCAGCTTAGGGCATGACTTAGAGTTGACCTTCAAAAAGTGTTCCTAGAAATGATACTAATAACCGTTATTTTCCGTTTAAAATCCTGTGATAAGCACTCCACATTATTTCATTTACTTTTCATTATAATCAACATCTTCAGATTCCACATGTGAAAACTGAGGTTCTGAAAGGTTAAGTAACTTGTCCAAACTCAAGCAGTTAGTGAGTGGTAAAATAATTCTAAACTTATGTTCTTAATCAGGATATCTGACATTGGGCCTGTGCTGAAAATTCCCCATGGTTATGGGTCCAGGAACAAAATTGTCTTTCCCCCTCCAGATATCAGGAAACACTGAAAGTCCCTGAAGAACACCTTTACCAAACAGAGATGCCAGTACAATATTTTTCAGTAGAGAAGTTTGGGAAATAAGTAAGAAGAAAATGAGAAAGTTATTTCTGGTTTCATGATTAAGGGTTCTGAAATGGAATTCAAGAATAATATTTGTAGTGATAGTAGTAGTAGCAGTAACAGCAGTAGTTATTGTTGTTTGGTTGCTCAGTTGTGTCCAACTCTTTGCAGCCCCATGGACTGCGACATGCCAGTTTTCCCTGTCCTTCACCATCTCCTAGAGATTGCTCACACTCAAGTCCATTGAGTCAGTGATGCCATCCACCCACCTCATCCTCTGTTGTCCCCTTCTCCTCCTGCCTTCAGTCTTTCCCAGCATCAGGGTAGCAGTAACTAATAGTGAGAAACTACTACATGCCAGGCATTCTTCCAAGATAGTGGAATTGACTAAAGTATATTAGTAATCGAAATACATGTAAACAAACTATATTATCACAATTATCAATTAAGTCATAGAGATTATAAGGATTTTTAAAAAGATGAATCTAAAATAAAGCCATAAGAAAGATGGAAAAATAAAAGAATAAAAAAATACATCATGTGCTGCTGCTAAGTTGTGCGACCCCATAGATGGCAGCCCACCAGGCTCCCCCGTCCCTGGAATTCTCCAGGCAAGAACACTGGAGTGGGTACATCATGTAGATATTACCAAAAAGAAAACTAAGTAGGCAATATTAATTGCATAAAAATTAAGATTAATAAACATAAGGGAGGACTACAACGTAGTAAAAATAGGAACATTCAAACAGAAAATATGGAATAATAAATGCTGCAAATATGCACCAAATAGCATAGACTCTGAAGCAGATTGTATTTTCCAAAGTTTGCCACAAAAATATTTCCCATCCCACATACTCTTCTGCAGTGTGACCCTGCCACTCCCCATGAGGAGAGAATCTGCTTTCCCTGCCCTTGAAACTGAGTTGGCTTTAGTCTCTGGGTGGAAATCAGTAGGATGAAATAGAACTGATGCTATGAGATTTCTGAGGGGCTTGGTCAGATTTTATTACTTGTTCTCTTGAAATGTCTGCTCTCCAGACTCTCCTCATCAGGGTACTCCCCCTCAGAACCCAGCTGAATGCCATGCTATGAAAAGGTCAAACCCGTGAAGGGCCATGTGTGGGTCTCTTGGACATTAGCCTTGGCCTTTGAGTCACCACTGCTCAGGCTCTAGACTTCATGTGAAGAAATTTCCAGGTGATTCCAATGCCCAGCCATTCAAGTCATTTGCATCTTCATTACTGAGGTCCCACAGGTTGTTGAGAAGAGACAGGCAATCCCCAATGTTCCCTGCACAGACTCCTGACTCAGAATTCATGAGCATAATAAAAATATTATGTGTTTTACCACAAAGCATGCTTTGTTTTACAGTGATAGATAACCAGAAAGCTCAAAATACAAATCAAATATATGAGCTCAATCTGTATAAAGTAAAAAGGTTGAAAATTTCTAAGAAAATTTTAAAATTTACAATCACAGCAGGAAATGTTAATACAGCTCTATTAAAAAACAATAGATCAAGTAAATTTTAAAAGTGTAATAATAAAAAGCAATATAATTAGCAAGTTGATCTAACAGATATGATAATTCTGAACCCACAAAATAAATAACATATCCTTTACAAATTTAAATGCAACATTTATTTTTAAATTATTTTTAAAATTGATTCTGACATTGCATTAGGTGACAAGAGAAGTCTCAAATTATTTGAAAGAATGAAATCATACAATACAGACAACATTTCCTGATATAACTAAATTAGAAATGAACAATAACAAAGAAAAGCTGGAGGTATTATGGTCCACAACTTCAGCCTATACTACAAAGTTATAGTAATCAAAACTGTATGGTACTCACCCAAAAACAGACACATAGATCAGCGGAACTGAATACAGAGCCCCAAAATATATCAATGCATGTATTGCTAGTTAATCTATGATGAAGAAGGCAAGAATATACAATGGGAAAAAGACAATCTCCTCAACAAGTGGTGTTGGGGAAACTACATACCTAAGTGCAAAAGAATGAAACCAGAACAATTTATTTAACCATGTACAAAAAGAAACTCAAAATGAATTACAGACTTAAATGTAAGACCAGAAACCATTCTAGAAGAAAAGATAACCAGTACACTCTTTGACATCAGTCTTAGGTATATTTTTTTGGATCTATCTCCCCAGGTTAGGAGGGCAACAACAGGAAAAAAAAAAAATAGGACTAAATCCAACTAAAAAGCTTTTGCCCAGCCAAGGAAACCATCAACAAAGCAAAAGACAAACTACTGAGTGGAAGAAGATATTTTCCAGTAATATATCTGATAAAGGGTTGATATAAAATTATATAAAGAAACTATACAACTCAATATCAAACAAACAATTCAGTGTTGGCCAAAATGGCAGAATAGGAAGACACTGAGCTCACCTCTTCCCAAAGGCACACCAAGTTACAACTATTTGTGGATCAGCTTTTGGTGTGAAAGACCTGAAAACTAGCAGAAAAGCTTTTCCACAACTAAAGATCTAAAGAAAGAAGCACAAGGAGATGAGTAGGAGGGGTGGAAATGTGGTACAGTCAAGACCAACACTCCCAGGTAGGGGACCCACAAACAGGAGTTTAATCACAACTGGAAAGGTTTTCCCCAGGAGTGAGGAATCCAGGCTCCATTATTGAGGACCCAAACCCTGGGATCCTGCACCCGGAAGACAAGCTCCCAGCACATCTTTCCTTTAAGGCCAGTGGGGCTTGAGTACAGAAAAACCAGAAGAAGATAGGAAACAAAGACTCTATTCTCAAAAGATTCACACAAAATTGCATACATTCCAAGTCCCAGTGAAGAACAAATTTAAAACTTTAGGTACATTCTTTTTAAGTATGGCAAAATTCAAACAAAAGTAGAGAAGAGTATAATAAAACTCTATGTATCCATTATCCAGCTTCAACCATTATTAGCATTTGACTATCTTAGGGTGAAATATATTATATCATTCCATCCATAAATCCTTCAGTGTGTACTTCTAAAAGATAAGCATCTCTCTCTTTTAAGCAAACCACAATTCTATCATAACACCCAAAACAACTAACAGTAATTCCTCAATAATTTTTATATAGTTAGTTTGAATCAGGATTCTAAACAAGGTCCATATATTGCATTGGGTTTGTGTGTCTCAATTATCTTTTAATTTGTAAGTTCAACTCTCTGTCTCCCTCTCCCTTTCTTGCTAATTATTTGTTGAAAAAAGCCTGGTTGTTTTCCTTGTAGAATTTCCCATGGCCTGCATTTTATTGATTCTGTCCCCATGGGGTCATTTAACATGTTCTTTGTTTCCCTGTACTTCCTATAAACTATTAGTTAGATGCTGAGATCTAATTTGGTCAAGGTTTGGATTCGGGGCAAGAATACATCATAGGTGATGCTGTGTACTTCCAGCACATCAACTCAGGAGATTTTAGAAGCTATCAGGGATTATTGCTCACCTTCGTTTGACCAGTAGGAGCTGCAAAGTGGTGATCTCCTAGCTTGTCATTTTTTATTAACAAAAATTATTCAAAAAGAGCTTTCCTTCATCAACTGAGGTATACTTTGTATTGAAAAAGCAGGATAAACACTGACACTTTCCCTTTCTACAGGGTTTTCAGAAGAGTGATTTGATCTTCTAACATCAAAGATTCTATGAAGGATATTTTTAGTATCATTATGAATTCATGGATTTTAATATGTATGATGTATTTCAATCCTCTGCAGATATTATTCTTTTTGATGGTCATATTGTGCCATCTTTGGCCAATGACAATGAATCCCTTTAATTAGGCTTCAGGGTCCTATTGTTATGACCTTGGTAGTCTTTGATAGCTTCTTTGTTATCTATTGTGACAGATGTTCCAGGCTCATTTTGTACATTTCCTGTCCCAGATCTGGACTAAGCAATTCTTCAAGAAGCCGTGACTCCTTTCAGTGGGAATGATATTTAAAGAAATGCATTTTTAAATGGACAGATTGGAAATAAATTAGTTATGTGGTCATTTCAAGAAGCTAGAAGCAAAAGTTTCTTTGAAATGAAGTGGAAGAAAATAGTAAATTTAAGGGCAGAAAATAGGAGCTAAAAGATGGCTCATTGTAAACATAATAAAACTAGTTGAATAATAATAAAACAGACTAAACTCTAAACAGAATTTTAACAAGACTGAGGAAGAATGAAAAGGCAGAAATAAACAATATCGTGGAGGGGGAAGACATCTACAGCAGAGACTAAAAATTGTAATTTAACATTATAAATAATTTTCTCTAAACATATTAGTAAGCAAATGTATAAGAAAAAGTTCCTAAGAAAAAAATCTAAAAAGCAAAATGAAGAAGAATAGGAAGGCTGAGTGAGCCAAAAACCATGAAAGTAACTGAGTTGAAGAGGAAAAAATCTCTTCTTCACTCCCATATGCCTAGAGCCAGGGAATTTGTTCA
>NW_011494956.1:13169268-13181560 GCF_000754665.1 Bison bison bison | reverse complement strand
ATTTGTTCAAAATATTAAGGAGACTTCTGCTTATTTCTTACCCTGGGACTAGTACCCCTGGGACTAGAAAAGAGCCTGGCGTACAGTACGTACTCAAAGGTGTGTGCTAAATAAATAATCTTAATCACACATAAACCGTTTCAAACAATGGAAAAATATGGAATGACAGAAATTAACTTATGGTGTTACTGAGTCCATCTTCACACTGCTTGCCACACGAAAGGTCAAAAAATTGAGAGACAAGTTGTTGAGGCAAGGAATAGCAATTTTATTCCAAATGCCAGCAGACCTATATGAAAGACTAGTGTCCCGCAGAATCATCTTATCTGAGTTGGAATTCAGGTTTCTTTTATACTAAAAGGGGACGGGGTGTGGTTGATTGTTGCAAACTTCTTGGTGTCAGAATCCTTTGGTCCTGCATATCTCCACAAATGTCTTGTCGCCATGTCCCTGTAAACCTCCAACAAGACAATTGCTACTTTCTGTTCTGCAACTTTTTATCTCTATATGAATGGAAAACTGTTATACCATTAAAGGTAAAGCCTGAGAGGCAGAGTCTTGAGAATGTACTATTATGTATATTAATACACAATTATACAACATTCAGAAAACTAAGACCATAGCATCCGGTCCCATCACTTCATGGCAAATAGATGGGGAAACAATGGAATCAGTAACAGACTTTATATTTTTGGGCTCCATAATCACTGCAGAGGGTGACTGCAGCCATAAAATTAAAAGACGCTTGCTTCTTGAAAGAAAAACTATGACCAACCTAGACAGCATATTAAAAAGCAGAGACATTACTTTGCCAGCAAAGGTCTGTCTGGTCAAAGCTATGGTTTTTCCAGTAGTCATGTATGGATGTGAGAGTTGGACCATAAAGAAAGCTGAGCACCAAAGAATTGATGCTTTTGAACCAGGGTGTTGGAGAAGACTCTTGAGAGTCTCTTGGACTTCAAGGAGATCAAACCAGTCAGACTTCAAGGAAATCAGTCCTGAATACTCATTGGAAGGACTGATGCTAAAGCTGAAGCTCCCATTCTTTGGTCACCTAATGTGAAGAACTGACTCACTGGAAAAGACCCTGATGCTAAGAAAGATAGAAGGCAGGAGGAGAAGGGGACAACAGAGGATGAGATGGTTGGATGGCATCACTGACTTGATGGACATGAGTTTGAGCAGGCTCTGGGAGTTGGTGATGGACAGGGAAGCCTGGGGTGCTGCAGTCCTTGGGGTCTCAAAGAGTCAGACACAACTGAGTAACTGAACTGAACTGACCTGAAAGGCAACATTCCTTTACAAAGTACAGAGCCAGCCAACTAAGCATAGGCAACAGAGCACAAAGGCAAGAGCTAAAGGAATAGATCCACTATGGAGTGAGGATTGTTCTTCTCGGTTACAGTCGGGGAACGTATAGACTCAGCACAAAAATGAGAAAAGAAAGGGAGTGAAGGAGGAATTATAGATCAATTCATTTATTAAACTGTAATGGAAATGGAGATGGAAAAATCTTAGCTAAAATATCATTAAATTGAATATTATTGTATCATCTGATAAAATAGTGTATATCCCAGAAAGGAAGGAAGGAATGCAAGGAAGTCTATTAATATAATATACCACAATAGCAGATTAAATGAGAAAATTTTCATGATTAGCTTAGTAGATGCAGGAAAAGATTTGCTGAAATTTAACACTTAATAAGGATTAAAAGTAATCCTAATAAAAATTATTATTATTTTCAAAAATAATTTCTTTAATATGTGACAGAGTATTTATCAAAACCTAATCCAAACAGCATGTTTAATGGTGAAATGTTAGAAGCTGTCCCTTTAAAATCAAGAACACAGCAAAAATGTCTACATTATTGCTTCCGTCCACCATGGTATTGAATACAAACAATTCAATTCATACAAGCATAGAATTGAAAAGAGGAAATAAAACTATCTATTTGCAGTTGAGAGAATTCAACAAGCTTGCTAGAGACAGGATTTATATATAAAAATCAATTGAAATTCTATGCAATAATAATAATCAAATAGAAAAGATAATAGGAAAGGATCCCATTCACAATACCAAAAGATTAAAATCTGTAAGGAGTCTTGGAATAAATAGATGTGCATTATGAAAGAATTATAAGATATTATTGAAGTACATGAAAGGAGACCTGAATAAACAGAGAGACACTCCACGTTCATAGATAGGAAGACAATCTCATAAAGATGTCAAGTCTTCTCCAAAGTAACCCATAAATTAATGTAATTCCAGTCAATAACACAATGCAGGTTTTATTTATGGAATGTGACACACTCATACTTAAATTCACAGGGAAGAGTAAAGGGCCAAGAAAATCACAAAGATTATTTTGAAGAAGAGGAACAAGGTGGGTAGGTGAGGAGAGTGTGGGACTGCGGGATGGCAGGGGGGCAAGGGAGGAAGGTCATTGCCTAGCAGAGATCAGACTTTCTATAAAGTCATTGTGATTAAGCCAAGATGACGCCCAGTTGGGCCACTTATTAGCTATGTAACCAGGGCAAAATTCTTAGCCTCTCTGAACAACTTCTTTAATCCTATCTGGAGATGTATGTTTATATCATCTACATCATAGGTAGGTTATAGAAACTACATAAAATAACTGATGTAAAGTGGTCAGTTCAGGAGAAAATAGGAAAGACAATAAAAAGTATTTAGATGTACATCTGAAAATTGAAAATAGTAATTCAGTTTTAACAAGCTTTATTAAAACATTAATTGGTACAACTAGAGTTTATCATACTAAAGGAAGTAAGTCAGAATGAAAAAGACAAATATCATATGATATCACATATATGTGGAATCTAAAATATGACATACATGAAAGTGAAAAAAATGAAAGTGTTAGTTACTCAGTCATGTCCAACTCTTTGTGACCCCATGGACTGTGTCCCGCCAGGCTCCTCTGTCCTTGGAATTTCCAGGCAAGAATAAGGAGTGGGTTGCCATTTCCTTCTCCAGGGGATTTTCCCTAGCCAGAGATCGAACCTGGGTCTCCTGCATTGCAGGCAGATTATCATCTGAGTCACCAAGGAAGCAGATGAACTTATCTACAAAATAAAAACAGATTCACAGACATAGAGCACAAACTTGTGGTTGTCAAGGGATAGGGAGTTGGAGGAGCAGTGGAGTGAGAGATTGAGGTTAGTAGATGTAAGCTATTATATATGAAATAGATAAACAAAAAGGTACTACTGTATAGCACAGAGAGCTATTTTCAGGATGCTATGATAAACCATAATAAAAATATGTAAAAAGAATGTATATCTATATAGAACTGAACCACTTTATCACTTGGCACAGCAGAAATTAACACAACGTTGTAAATCAACTATACTTCAATAAAATATATCTTTTTAATTAATGGGAAATTGAACTTCCACATGTCCTCAGGGGCCCTCTTTACTGCCAGCCCTATGTGTCCTGTATTAAAAAATAAAATCCAGAGACTCTTGACCTGGCTTCCATTTTGTTTCTGATGTTGGTCTGCACCAAGCCTAAGTCCTCATTCTCCTCTGAATCTAGAAGTTCCCATAGGTTTCTTCGCCCTGGGCACAAACACATAGAACTCAGAAAATCCTTGATCCTTTCCCCGGGCCCCAGATGCAACCGTTACAGGATGCAGATCACACAGCCCATCTCTCCTGGCAGTGGGCCAATGAGATGCTCAAGCTAAGAGGAACAATGCTATCTAACTTTAATTATAAATAACTTTTTAACACTGTTGTTGTTGTTCAGTCACTAAGTCTTGCCCAGCTCTTTGCCACTCCATGGACTGCAGCACGCCAGGCTCCTCTGTCCTCCACTATCTCTCAGAGTTTGCTCAAATTTATGTCCATTAAATTTGTGATGCTATCTAACCATCTCATCCTCTGACACCCCATTCTTCTGCCCTCAATCTTTCCCAGCATCAGGATCTTTTCCAATGAGTCAGCTCTTTGTATCAGGTGGCCAAAGTATTGGAGCTTCAGCTTCAGCATCAGTCCTTCCAATGAATATTCAGGGTTGATTTCCTTTAGGATTGATTGGTTTGATCTCCTTGCAATCCAAGGGACTCTCAAGAGTCTTATCCAGCACCACAATTCCTAGGCATCAGTTCTTCAGTGCTCAGATTTCTTTATGGTCTGACTCTTACATCCATACATGACTACTGGAAAAACCATAGCTTTGACTTTATGGCTATTTGTTGACAAAGTGATGTCTCTGCTTTTAAATATGCTATCTAGGATTGTCATAGCTTTCCTTCCAAGAAGCAAGCATCTGTAAATTTCATGACTGTAGTCACCATACACAGTGATTTTGGAGCCAGGAAATAAAATCTGTCATTGCTTCCACTTTTTCCCCTTCTATTTGTCATGAAGTGATGGGACTGGATGCCATGATCTCAGTTTTTTGAATGTTGAATTTCAAGCCAAATTTCTCAGTCTCCTCTTTTACCCTCATCAAGAGACTCTTTAGTTTCTCTTCATTTTTTGCCATTAGAGTGGTATCATCTGCATACCTGAGGTTGTTGATTTTTCTCCTGGCAAGCTTGTGATTAATCCAGGCTGGCATTTTGCATGATGTACTCTGTATGTAAGTTAAATAATCAAGGTGACAATATATAGCCTTGGCATACTCCTTTCCCAGTTTTGACCAAACAGTTGTTTCATGGCTGGTTTTAACTGTTGCTTCTTGACCCACATGCAGGTTTCTCAGGAGACAGGTAAAGTGGTCCAGTATTCCCATCTCTTTAAGAATTTTCCACAGTTTGCTGTGATCCACACAGTCAAAGGCTTTAGCATAAATAATGAAGCATAAGTTTTTCTGGAATTTCCTTGCTTTCTCTATGATCCAGTGAATGTTGGCAATTTGATCTCTGGTCCCTCTGCCTCTTCAACACCCAGCTTGTACACCTGGAAATTCTCAGTTCATGTACTGCTGAAGCCTAGCTTGAAGGATTTTGAGCATAATCTTGCTAGCATATGAAATGAGTGCAATTGTTGGTAGTTTGAACATTCTTTGGCATTTCCCTTCTTTGGGATTGGAATGAAAACTGACCTGTTCCAGTCTTATGGCTACTGCTGAGTTTTCCAAATTTGCTGACATATTGAGTGCAGCATCATCTTTTAGGATTTGAAATAGCTCAGCTGGAATCCCATCACCTCCACTAGCTTTGTTCATAGTAATGCTCCTATGTACCTCCTGCACTCTGTTTACCAGATCTAATCCTTTGAATCTATTCGACACCTCCACTGGGCAATCATAAGGGATTTGATTTGGGTCATACCTGAATGGCCTAGTGGTTTTCCCTACTTTCTTGAATTTAAGATTGAATTTTACAATAAGGAGCTCATGATCTGAGTGACAATCAGTTCCATGTCTTGTTTTTACTGACTTCTCAGTAAATAGACGATAGAGCTTCTCCATCTTTGGCTGCAAAGAACATAATCAATCTGATTTCAGTGTGGCTCATAGCTTCACTGAGTTATACAAGCCCCTTACTCACAATAAGGCTGTGATCTATGAAGGAGTTTTTAATACTAGAAGATATTATACCACATGAATTCCTTAACAGTGGTTTTAGGTAGTTTGGTTTGCTTTGATTTTTTTTTGTCTTAGACTTATTTCCCATATTTTCTATTCTTCTACAATTATCATCCTATTTTAGAAAAACCTAAGATACTTTGAGAGTATGAACAATATTAGATGACATTAGATTTAAGGGAAAAGATACATCACAATAGTACATTTCTTCCTTGTAGGAAGGAGCCATCTGTTTTGTCTGAGTTTCTTGGGCAGGGTCCAGTCCACAGTACAGACTCCAGATTTCATGACTACCATTGTCTTAAGACACAATATTCCTCACCAGAGCCAGAATTAGGTCAGAGAAACCACAACCTTGTTACTAGGGAACACGGATTATAAATAATTTCTTTTAATTGTGTGAGCTTTAAACTTATTACATGTGGCATGCATGCCTTCAACAGCCAGAATAAAACTGGGGTTATTGATTCAAAATATCCAGTTAAAATAGGAGGTCAATGTCCGCCAGCATGTGGATAACAACTAACACTTTACACTGCCTCTCTGAGGCTAAGAATTGCTTTTTACAGCTCCAGTCTTCCCTAGTGTTGAGTGGGACTCTGGGACACAGTCCTGATTGGAACCTCCAGACCCAGATCCTTATACATTTTTCTCCACCACCACACACATGATCAGTGATGTCCCCATGAGGGCCCAGACTCCAAAGATGTACTCTGATTATGGGCACCAGCAAGATAGGATAGGCTATGGTTTAAGAGTTAATGCCTAGCAATTCCTTTCTCTCCTTCTCAAGAAACTTGTTAAAGGCAAATAAGATTGGTTTTAAAGGGAAAACTAAAACTACTCTAATTTTTAAATGAATTAGATTGCACAAAACTTCACACTTGGGCTTCCCTGGTGGCCCAGTGGTTAAGAATATGCCAGCCAGTGCAGGGGACATGGGTTCGATCCTTGATCTGGGAAGATCCCATAGGCCACAGGGCAACTAAGCCCCTGCTCCACAGCTACTGAGCCTGTGCTCTAGAGCCTGGGAGCTGCAACAAGAGAAGCCACAGCAACGAGAGGCCCGTGCACCACAACTAAGGAAAAGTCCAAGCAGTAGCAAAGACCCGGCACAGCCAAATATAAATAAATAAATAATAACTTCAGACCTTTCTTACAGCGATTGTTACTGTCACAAGAGCACAACTGAATGCTCTAAACGTTTGGCCTCACATGTCACCTCTTCTAGTGACACTGCCTTCCAGTGGCAAGAACAGCCTTCTCTTCTCAGTCGTCACAAATCTCCAGGAAGAGCCTGAATTGTCTCTCCTTCCCCCCACACCCTTGGTGGTGGTGGTCACTTCCAGCAGGTACCACACATCTCTGTCTCGCTTGGGAACACTCATCACATTTCATCAAACAAAGTCTGAAGGTTGGCAGTCAAAATCCTATCTGGCTGGAGTTTCAGGTTTCCTGGTTCAAAGAGAGAACAGGAATCTTTTGGTTCAGTGGCACTTTTCAAAAGAAGTTTAATTGAAGTCTGAAATGTTGCATAAATGGAAGATATAAGTTTTAATTGAAAAATAATTATAACCACTTAATCATTTTTAAATGAGGGCTGTAATTGCAGTCAGCACACAATAGCCACATACAGTCACTGAGATTTGCGCAATAAAGCAGGGATGGTACAGCTTGATTTGCTAATAGCACTTCCACTTCTCCTCCCTTTGTCTCAAAGATTAATTCAGGCAAGGGCTATTAGTGCTGTTAATTGGTTCTGCAATTTAGACCTTGTGCTTGTGAATGAATGACTGATGTAGTCGCTCAGCCAATAAATGGGAGCACTCTGTCAACGCTCCCCATTGTCCAGCAGGGCATCATCCCACCAGCCCTTGGGGACAAAAGGCCCAGTGCCTCTTCTGGGTCACAGCTTCGGCAGGACCTGAGATAGGTCAACAAGATGCCTTTGAAATGAGGCTGACTTATTGAGTCTAATGGATATTCAACGAGCACTCTTCTCCCTCACCAGAGGAAGGGTTTTGTTCTGTTCTGTTTGGAACCCTCCCCTCACTCCATGATGAGGTTGTGAAGGAATAAGAGGCCCAGTTGTTACGGAGCTTTGGCAAAAGAAGGCACTGTAACATTAGCTTGAAGATAAATGCACCCCAGAGCTCAGGAAGAAAACCTTCTTTAATTGCTGTGGCGCCTTCTTGGCATGGGCACAGCAACCCCAGGGAGGCTCTGGAGAGTTATCAGACCTGATGAGGGACCATACCGATTGTGCCAGCCCCCGAGGACTCCAGGGCTAACTGCAAGCTGAAACACCACCAAAGCTTTGATTGAAGTGGTGAGTGATTGAAGGCTCACTCACCAGCGGTCATTTGCAGAGCCATGCTGGATTTCACCATTCGGAAAAATTTCTGTTGCTCTAGGCGAGAGCCCCCTCAAGGCCTATAGGCCCCTCCCTCACTGCCACAGACACTCAGATCAATGCTTTACAGAATGAAGACATTGGAAATGAAGGGCACCTGCCATTTCAACTCCCAAGAGCAGCCTCAGGCCAGGAATTGGCAAAGAAGATGAGGGTGTGGAATGTCCTGATGAGGGAAGGGGGCTGGGGATGAAAGGGGCCCCTGTGACACACTTGACATTGAGCATGAATGCTCTCTGAAGTCTGTGCAGATCTTGTACTGAGGTTACACATTCATGCTTCTCCCTCCCCTCCCCCTCACCCCAGGACGGGGGCATGCACTTCAGTTTGGTTCCCATTCACAAAGTGATTCTTCTCTCCAAAACAGAAGTTAAAAATCTCTTTTATCCATATAGCAGAAGCTATACAGGCTTCTGTATACAGCTATACAGGCTCAGATGAGAGAGAGAAAGGGAACATCACAGCACCAAGAAGCAGTCTCTGGAATAACAAGCTATAATTTCCAGGCATCAACTCAGATGCTTAAGAGAATAACTGTCCTTTCTTTAATTTGTTGTTTAGTCACTAAGCAGTGTTCAACTCTACTGCAACCCCATGGGCTGTGGCCCCCAAGGCTCCTCTGTCTATGGGATTTCCCAGGCAAGAATACTGAAGTGGGTTTCCACATCCTTCTCCAGGAGATCCTCTCGACCCAGGGATGGAACCCGTGTATCCTGCACTGCAGGTAAATTCTTACCACTGAGCTACCTTTGAGCCCCATTTCACTCAATGACCAAAACTCAGATCTTCTTCCTATGTTTCCCTGAGGATTGAATCCAAGCTCCAGAGCTGATATGGTGTCAAGGAATCAGGGAAGCATTGTGTGTAGAGAATTTAAAAGCAATAATAAAATCTACTCAACATCAATCAGCTTTTTATCATCATCATGTGACAAAAAATGTCAATGATAAATGTCTCCTCCCCAAAGATATCTTTTGTTGGTTTAATATCTAAAAAATTGCTGTAGATTCTCTTGAGTATTGTATGTGTAGGCTCCAAAGATATTTTTATTACTTTTCTTTCAATAAACCTTTTCTGCCTGGAAGTTAATTCAGAAAGTTTCCTGCTGCCCAGTTGGCCCTGACACAAACTTAGCTACATGCATTCATTTTAAGAGTAAATATTAAGGGTTCAGAATCATTGTGTTTGCTTCAGGCATAGTTCAATATCTCCAGCTCCTGTGGTACTCCATGCCCCTGCATTTAATCAGAAGATTTGAAATAAGCATGATAGCATGTTTATTGCAAAGACAAAGAACAAGTGTTATTTCAATTCTGTCATTCTATGAGACCACTTGGAGTTTTTTGGTTTAAAATTTAAAGCAGAGTGCAAAATTGAGTAATTTTTTTTTCTTCAAAAAAACCCTAACATATGTGTAAAGTATTAATTAATTACTTTTCCCCTTTCCTGTATTGTACTATTTGTTTTATTTTTACTTATTTATTACTTACTGACATTATTATATGTGGATACTTGAGAAAAGAACTTTCATTATCCACATTTTTTCTTTGACCATTGTTATTCATTGTTCCCATTCATGATTATACTGAAAATAATTTGGTCATATAGAGGGAATAAAATGTTGACAAGTGACCCTCTGTGGGTGCAAACATACTGGGCACACACCACTGTTACAGTGGACATACTGACCACTGAAATGGGACCTGTTTTTGGTCTCTCTGATTTGTGAAACTTTTGTGTCTAAGGATGATTGAGAAAGCTATGGGCCTTGCTTGGGATGTCACCTATGAGCAGAGAAGAACTATTCCAAGATTGGGCTTGAGTGGGCACTGAGGAGACAGCTTCCCAGGGGATGCAGTAGTGAAGAATCCGCCTGCTAATGCAGGAGATGAGGAGATCAGAGTTTGATCCCTGTGTTGGGAAGATCCCCTGGAGAAGGAAATGGCAACCCACTCCTGTATTCTTGCCTGGAAAATTCCATGCACAGAGGAGCATGGCAGGTGATAGTCCGTGGGATCACAGAGTCGGACACAATTGAACACGCACTCAGGCACACACATATGAAGGAAAATTGCCTTGGGCTTGCAACCAATGAACTCAGCTCCTTCTCTGTATTTTGCAAAACACACTGGAAGAAAACCCTGAGCGTTACTCTCAGGATTACAGTAGGCCCTTAACACTGAACTGAACATGACAGAAAGAGCTGGAATGATCAATCAGCCAACAACAAATGTCACCACTTCACCTCATATAAAGATGTGTGGGGACACAAGAGTGAGCTGTGGAGAGACACACAGAGAAGGTCCCAGAAACCTGGGCACTGCCAAAGGGCTAGGAATGGCCATTCTATGCTTTATCACAGATAAAGATGTTCAAAACACTCCTTCATGAAGAGAACATTGAAAGTCATCACAGAACCTATCTGTATGTGCTTAATCAGACAGATACATTTATATTTAACTCTCTAGCAAAAAAAATAAAAAATGAGTTTACTCTTATTAACAAACTTCTTTTTGGTCTTAATAAACATCCTGAAAGGTTGTTTCAAATAGATCTGAATGGCCTCGCTTTTAGAATCAATGAGTGGGTACCACACAGAGGCAGCTCCCTCCCCAAGCAAAGACCACATTAACAACCTTATTTCTGAGTGAGCTTCATGCTACACTCACATTCTTCCCCCCAAATAAATAGAAATACCATATAACCTTGAGTTACACAGAAGATAAGAATCTGAAAAGCACTCTAATCTAAAACAGTAATTAATCTTATATATAATTGGAAGGTAGAGACCTCTGCCCACCAACTTGACATTAATTTCACTAAAGGAAGATATAAGACACAACTTTGTAATGGAATTATTAAGCTGATTAAAACTTCACTCATCAACATGAACAAGAAAATCAAAAGAGAAGAAATAAAAATGTCCAAAAATGTCCACTAATATGAAAAAAAGATACTTACTTGGCAAATAATAATCAAAGAATTGCAGGTTAAAATAGGGCATTACTTCCATCTATTCTTTCTTGAAAGTAATAAAATATTGATAACCCTCATTTTTTGAGAATATGGAAAATTGTCATTATACTGTTTTTTAGCAGGAGTGTAAGTTGATCGAACTTTTTGAGAGAACAATATGATCAAAATTTTAAATGTATATCTTTTTTATGCTCATACCAAATGTTTTACTTCAGGGAGTTTATCCTAAGGAAATAATGAAACAAGGGAGAGGAGTTAATGTTCTGAGGTATCAATATTACTGATAACATTATAAATAATTAAATTAAAAAATTAGAAACAACTAAATATACATCATATGGGATTGATTATAAACTAGTTGAATTTTTCCCTTTTTCATTGAAGTATAGTTTATTTACAATGTTTCAGGTGTACAGCAAAGTGATTCATATATATGTATATATATAAAATATTCTTTTTCAGATTAGTTTTAATTACTATAAGATATTGAATATAGTTCTCTGTGCCATACAGTAGGGCCTTATTGGTTATCTATTTTATAAATAGTTGCCATTGCCTTCTCCGTTTATAAATAGTAGCCTGTATCTGTTAATCCCAAATTCTAAACTTATCCCTCCCCCACTTTCCTCTTTAGTAACCATAAATTTTTTTTTCCCCTATGTCTGTGAGTCTATTTCTATTTTATAAATAAGTTCATTTCTATAATTTTTTTTAGATTCCACATATAAGCAATATCATATGATATTTGATATCTTTCTCTGCCTGGCTTACTTCACTTAGTATGATAATCTCTACACCCATCCATGTCGCTGAAAATGGCATTATTTCCTTCTTTTTATGGCCAAGTAATATTCCATTGTGTATATATAGCACATCTTCTTCATCTATTCATCTGTTGATGGACATAAAGGTTGCTTCCATGTCTTGGCTACTGTGAATACTCCTGCTGTGAATATTGGAGTGCATGTGTATTTTCAAGTTAGAGTTTTCTCCAGATATATACCCAGAAGTGGGATTGCTAGATCATATGAGATCAATTACAGTATATGCAAATGATGAAATACTATACAGTGTTTTAAAACATTGGGTAAATTTTGATGCAACAGCATAAAAAATTATCCCATTAAGAATGCTAGGTATGACCAGTACATTGAATAGTTACCACTGTTGACATAATAAAAATGCAATTTTATTTTGGGTCTGGTATTGCCAGTATTCTTACCTGGGAAATCTCAAGGACAGAGGAGCATGGTGGGCTAAAGTCCATGAGGTATCAAAGAGTCAGACACAACTTAGCAACTAAACAACAACATTGTCATTCTAATGGTTGGTCAGTGAGTGTAA
>NW_011494956.1:13163849-13169168 GCF_000754665.1 Bison bison bison | reverse complement strand
CTTCTGCAACTAAGTGAAAGCTGCCCATGATTTTTCTGCTCACTGTTGGTTGACAATCCTACACTCACTTTAAGATATAATTACTCCAGAGGGATGGTACAGTGAGGGAGGACGGAGGAGGGTTCAGGATGGGGAACACGTGTATACCTGTGGTGGATTCATGTTGATGTATGGCAAAACCAATACAATATTGTAAAGTTAAAAAATTTTAAAAAAAAGATATAATTACTGCCTCAAGTGAAAAATCAGAATGTCTGGTTCATTATATTAATCAAAACTGCAAACTTGATTTAATAACAAGTACATATGAGATCTAATAAGATATTCACCTTTTGGCATTTGTCTTCTAGCTTTGTTTTTGATAGGTTCGCTGTAGAGCAAATATGTTTCAGGCTCAAAGTTTATAATTGAAAAGGAGGGTAGGGTTTTCTTCTGTGCTCTTTCCCACATGGAACATCTCTTTCCTTCTTCTATGGTGCCCACTGCCTCCCAGGAGTCCAGCTCCTTAGGGTTGAGTGAAGTGGGAGGCAGGGTTGGGAGGTGGGTGGGAAGAGTGATGAGGGGATAGGAAAGGCCTTACTTGAATTGGCCTCAAGTTAAACTCATTACTTGATCAAAAATACTGAATCTGAAACCAGGGTGGAGCAATAGAACATCAAGGACAGAATCTAATCTGAAATTCAAGGAAGCAGATAGTGCTGTTGATTAATCTGGCCCAACTTGGGCAAAGAAAGGAGCAAAGGACATCCCAAGTAGCAGAAAAGTTATGGAGTGGCTGGGAGGTGAGACAGAATGACCTGTGCAAGAAGCAGCGGGTCATCCAGGGAATTAGGAAAGAGGGGACATAGGAAAGGATGGGGAAGGGAGGGAGCATGGCTAACCAGTGCTTACTCTGCCTTATATATCTTACCACCTCCTGGGCAGAGTGTTTTATATTGTCTTCTTTAACTGGTATGACTGAGGCTCAGAGAAGTTGAGTAAACAGCAAAGCATAAAGTGAAGCCCAGAACCCCTGATTCCAAATCCCCGGTTCTTTCCACATGTCAATGGTTCCCAGACTACCCACAAAACCAGTATTAGACTGGCTTCTCAGGATCACCTGGAGAACTTCTTTTAAGATCTTTTTTTAACAATTAAATTTATTTATTTTTAATTGAAAGATAATTGCTCTACAATATTGTATTGGTTTCTGCCAAACATCAATATGAATCAGCTGTAGGTATACCTATGTCCCCTCCCTCTTGAACCTCCTCCCACCTCCCTCCCCATCCCATCCCTCTAGGTTGTCACAGAACCCCCAATTGAGTTTCCTGAGTCATACAGCAAATTCCCATTGGCTATCTATTTTACATATGGTAATGCACATGTTTCCATGTTACTGTTTCCATACACTCCCCCTTCTCCTTCCTCCCCTACCCCCGCCCCATGTCCATAAATCTGTTCTCTATGTTTGTGTCTCCATTGCTGCCCAGCAAATAGGTTCATCAGTACCATCTTTCTAGATTCCATATACATGTGTTAACGTATGGTGTTTGTTTTTCTCTTTCTGACTTACTTACTCTGTATAATAGGCTCTAGGCTTATCCACCCATTAGAACTGACTCAAATGTGCTTGTTTTTATGGCTGAGTAATAGTCCACTGTATGTATGTACCACAGCTTCTTTACCCACTCATCTGTCAATGGACATCTAGGTTGCTTCCATGTCTAGCTGTTGTAAATAGTGCTGCAATGAACTTTGGGATACATGTGTCTTATTCAGTTTTGGTTTCCTCAGGGTATATGCCTAGTAGTGGGATTGCTGGGTCTATGGTGGTTTTACTTATTTTTAAGGAATTTATTTATTTTTAAGGAATCTCCATATTGTCTTCCACAGTGACTGTATATGATCTTTTTTTTTTTAATTTTTGCTTCTGGCCACACCACACAGCATGTGAAATCTGTTCCACAATCAGGGATCGAACCCATGCCCTCTACATTGGAAACATGGAATCTTAACCACAGGGCTGCCAGGAAGTCTCCTTTAGAATTTGTAATCCATAATCCCTGGCTTCATCCCAGATCTACTGAGTCAGAATCTCTGGGAGGATCAGGAAATAGGATTTATACATAAGTTCCTTAGGCAATCCTGTGGTACAGCCAAGTTTGAGAACTTAGGTGTGTCACATGACCTCCAACACATCTGCAGGTTGGGGAGGAAATGAACCTTTATTTTCTGAGCATCTACCTCATGTTACTTTCTCAGGAGCATCTCCTGGGCACTAAGTATATCATCACATGTTGTCCTTCCTTGATATGCTTATGAGATTGACTGTATCTCCACACTAGTGAAGAAGCTGGCAACAGTCATGGGATGCTCTGATAGGGTTCTTGGCTTGTATGCAGCAGAGCTGGGATACGATCACAATCTCTAGGACCCCTGGTTCCTAGCCTTTGTACCTTACCACACTGCTAAGGGGGGGAAGACCTTATGAAGATGGGACAAGGTAGAAGAGATCAAGACGCTGCAGATGAACTGGATAATTATGGATCAATTAACAGAGAGTTCTGCAATAGCACCCAGGCTGTGAGAAACCTTGGCTGGGAAAGCAAGTGTGAGGGGAACTAAGGAACAGGTCCAGCCCCCGTCCTGGTGGATTCATTCAGCGTTTCTCCAGTCCCTGCCTAGTGAAGACCACGCGGCTTTAGAAGACTTTATTCCGAGAGGCTGGCTCCCTCTTGTGGCAGCTTCCACTTATTACTGATCTGTGACCGGGCAGCCTTGAAGAGCAGAGGTGATAGCCTGGCTGCACACTGGAATCATTTGGGAGCTTTTAAAGCTCATGCTCCAGGTCAATGAAATAAGAATATCTGGGGAGATCTGGACTTGAGCTGTCCAACACAAAGGCACAAGCCACATGCACACTTAAGTAAGTGTTAGTCGCTCAGTCGTGCCCAACTCTTTGCAACCGCATGGACTGCAGCCCACCAGGCTCCTCTGTACATGAGATTTTCCAGGCAAGGATACTGGAGTAGGTTGCCATTTCCTTCTCCAGGGGATCTTCTCAACCCAGGGATGGAACCCAGGTCACCTGCGCTGCAGGAAGATTCTTTACCGACTAAGCTACAAGGGAAGCCCTTGAAATGTTGCTAATTTAAAATGAGATGTATGTGTAAAACACACACTGGGTTTCAAAGACTTAGCACAGAAAAGAGAATGAGAAATAGCTTATTAATAATATTTATATTAATTATATGTTGAAATGGTATTTTGGATATATTGGGTTAAATAAAGTATATTCTTTAAATTAATTCACTTACCTCTTTAAAATGCAGCTCTAGAAAATTTAGTTACATGTGTGATTCACATTTGTGACTCAGATCATACATAAGCTTGCCAGGCTTAGGAAATAAAAATATTGGATGCCCAGTTTAATTTGAGATAAACACAAATAAATTTTTGGTATATTTAATAAAGGTTTAGTATAAATATGTCCTATGCACTGTTTGGGGCATTCATATACTAAAAAAAAAGTTCATTGTTTATCTGAAATTCAGATTAAACTGGATGCAGAATGTGGTCTAAGAACAAGCAATGTAAGTCTTACCTGGAATCTTGTCAGAAATGCTGCATCTTAAGACTCCCCAGTGTCTCAATGGTAAAGAATCCGTCTGCAGTGCAGAAGATGCAGGAGAACTGGGTTCTATCCCTGGTTCTGGAAGATCGCCTGGAGGAAGGCATGGCAACCCACTTCAGTATTCTTGCCTGGAGAATCCCATGAACATAGGAGCCTGGGAGGCTACAGTCCATGGGGTCGCAAAGAGTAGAACACGACCGGAATGACCGATCATGCAAGCTTCACCCATAGCTACTGAAACAGAATCTTTTATTTAACAGGATTCCCAGGTGACTCATGCAAACATCAACGTTTGAGAAGCACTTAGCTTGAGAGCCACCAGCAGAGCAGAGGTGTATAGGAGAAGGAAGATGGGTCTGCCCAATTCCCTTGGCCAAAGCAGACAGTCCTGGATTCCAAACTGAACCGATCTACCTTTCTCCTCTATCCCTACAATGACCAACATGTAAAGGTCAGTTGAGTAAATAAGTGTGAATGTGTGAATGAATGAATGAATAGGTGAGTAAGTAGCTGAATGGGTGAGTCAAGTGTGTGCATGTTTGAGATAGTAAATAAATTCAAGAGCAACCAGAAGGAAGATCAAATGGAGAATTTCATAGTGAACCGTGGACTACACAAAGCCCAGCAGAAAGGGGCAGATGGCTCGGAAAGAAAAATGACCCAAAGGGTTGTCCCTTCCTTGGCCCAGGAGGAGACCACAAAAGGAGGTCCACTCCTTCTGATGCCAGACCCACACCTGCAGCTAGGACAGGGTGAGGAGGAAGGTTTTCCCCTCCAGGCCAGCTGACTTGAAATTTCTGTGGGACCTGAACACGTAAAACTTTGCTCACCCAGGGGGCCCACTGATCTGACCTGTCACTAACTGGCTCCCCCTAATAGCACAGCTGAAAGTGCAAGAGATGTTTTGATTTCCTTTATTTCTATAAAGTGGGTCAGGTTTTAATTAATCATTTCTTTTCCAAAATAGTCATTTCTTTCTTAATTTTCTTTCACATTATAAATGTATGCCCAGGTAGAAAGCAGAAACTGAAAGCCTTGCTATAATCCCTCCCTTCATAGATAAGAACTATTAACATTTTGAGTATATCCTTCTAGACATTTTATGCTTTTATCTATGCAGATATAGTGTAATAAATGAAACCATGCCAGACATAATATTTTATGGTCTCCTTTTTCACTGAAAATCTTTCATATCAATCAAAATATATACATCTATCTAATTCCTATGAGTGACTGTACGTTACACCATCATATGGATGCCCCATGATTTGTTGAACAAAATCCCCTACTGTTGGACATTTAGATTGTTTTTAAAGTTCATTTCTCCTACAGGCAATGCTGTTCATTCCCAACCGCCCACCCCTCATTGCCTAGTGAATTTCTACTCATCTTTCACATTTCAGCTCAGTTTCCACTTCCTCAAGAGAAACTTTTCCTGAATTCCTCAGATAAGCCAATCCTCCTATTCTGTGCTATAGCAGCCCTGTGAGACGCTTCTTCATGCCTCTTATCACTGTGATAATTTTAGGTTTATATTAATATTTTCCATGTGATTAATGTCTGTCTTCCTATTATTCTACCAGCTCAATGAAAGCAGATTCTGAGTGTTTTATTCACCATTGTATCCCCTGCACGTAGCATAGTGTTTGGCTCAGAGCAAGTTCTCAATAAATACTGGAAGGAAGGAAGGGAGGGAGGGAGGG
>NW_011494956.1:13157833-13163749 GCF_000754665.1 Bison bison bison | reverse complement strand
AGAAGGGAGGACTAAGTGAGTGGTAGAGTAGAGTAGAGAACGAATCAATTCAAGAACAAATAGAAGAATGATTCAATGGAGAAGTGCATAATGACTCTGAACTACACAATACCCAGTTGAAAGAGGCAGTGGCTCAGAAAAAAAAAAAGAAAATTAAATGAATGAATGAATAAAAATGATTGAATAAATGTCCCTCTGTCTATCTGCCTAAATTCTGGCTTTACCAGTTCTATCTTCTTAGGAACCTCAATCTCTCAATTATCCCCTCCCTCTTCCGTTCTTTATTCCTCTTCTCTCTCCTGCTTATCAGTATTTATATGTTCTAGCCATGCCTTCTCACTCATGGGTATATGGCTCAGACAGTAAAGAATCTGCCTGCAATGCGAGAGACCTGGTTTCAATCCCTGGATCGGGAAGATCCCCTGGAGAAGGGAATGGCAACCCACTCCAGTATTCTTGCCTAGAGAATTTCATGGACAGAGGAGCCTGGTGGGTTACATTCCATAGGATAGCAAAGAGTCAGACAGGACTGAATGACTACACTTTCCCTTTCTTGCCTTCTCACCCACACTCCTATTCCTTCAACCCCATCTCCCTTTCTCATCTTTCTTTTTATGGTCAAACGTATGGAAAGAGACATATACTGCCATTCTCTCCACTTCCTCACATCCTATGCACTCCGCTACTCACTGCTTATGACTTTCTTCCCTCTCACTCAAATTACCCTCAGAAGAGGACAAAGAGGACCGACCAGTGGCCTCTTTGTCATTCAAACAACTTGACACCACTCGGCCCTCCATTTGCTTGACCTCTGGTGGCATTTGACACTGTCACACTCTCTCTTCTCCAAATACTATTTTCTCTTACCTTCTATGACTCCACATTCCAACTTCCTTCCACCTCTCTGACCAAACCTTCCCAGTCTCTATGCTGATGCTTCTCACTCTGCCTGTCCTCGAGTATTGAACTTGTTCCCAAAATTCTTGTGTTTGACCCTCCAAACTACAGATTCTACACTTTATTTCTTGTGATCTCATTCCTCTAATGACTGTCTTATCTCTTTCATCAGGTGCCATCAAGTTCGGTTCAGTTCAGTCGCTCAGTCGTGTCCGACTTTTTGCAACCCCATGGACTGCAGCACGCCAGGCCTCCCTGTCTATCACCAACTCCCAGAACTTACTCAAACTCATGCCCATCGAGTCAGTGATGCCATCCAACCATCTCATCCTCTGTCGTCCCCTTCTCCTCCCGTCTTCAATCTTTCCCAGCATCAGAGTCTTTTCAAATGAGTCAGCTCTTCTCATCAGGTAGCCAAAGTATTGGAGTTTCAGCTTCAACATCAGTCCTTCCAGTGAACACTCAGGACTGATCTCCTTTAGGATGGACTGGTTGGATCTCCTTGCAGTCCAAGGGACTCTCAAGAGTCTTCTCCAACACCACAGTTCAAAAGCATCAATTCTTCGGTGCTCAGCTTTCTTTATGGTCCAACTCTCACATGCATAAATGACTACTGGAAAAACTAGACAGACCTTTATTGGGAAAGTAATGTCTCTGCTTTTTAATATGCTGCCTAGGTTTGTCTAGCTTTTCTTCCAAGGAGCAAGCATCTTTTAATTTCATGGCTGCAGACACCATTTGCAGTGATTTTGGAGCCCAAGAAAATAAAGTCTCTCACTGTTTCCATTGTTTCCCTATCTATTAGCCATGAAGCAGTGGGACTGGATGCCATGATCTTAGTCTTCTGAATGTTGAGTTTTAAAGATGCCATCCATATAGTGATAATTTCAGAAACCCATATCTCCAGGTCCCTACATCTAACTATCCAGGGGACACCTTTTTATATACAACCCACAGATATCTCAAAGTCAACTCCTATTCAGATGAACTTACATGTCTCCCTTCTCCAGCCTCCAAAGAGGTTCTCCTTCTGCCATGTTTTTAATTTTAATAAAATCTATCATGATACACTGAGCATTTAAACTAGAATAAGGGATCTTTCTTAACACCTTCTTCTCTTACTCTCCTCAAAATCATTCACCAACAAAACAGTTTGAAACAGCTGTTTCAGCCCTGCCACCTGTGAAACAGCTGCTGCATATTGACCCACTCAATGCCATCCCAGTTACTTTCTAGCATGACTTCCTGTACAGAGATCGTACATTTCTCTTGCTTCCTTGCCACTAGGGGGAACCTATGTAATTAAGGTTCTTCTTATTAGCTGAAATTGCATGCTGCTTTGTCCAGAAAGGAGTTATGTAAATGAGTCAGGGCATGGGGCATCCATGTTGCCAGTGTGGGTAGCAGCAGAGACACAGTAGTTCTGAATTTGGGTAATAATTGAAGCAGCTGTCTGGCCATAGCAAAGGGATTTCCCTATCATCTCCTCTAGAAGTTCTTCTGGAACCTCAGCCTAGAGTCTGTTCTGTGAGTCTTCCTATATGTTCTGCGAGCTACCTAATACCTTATAATAAATTCCATCCTACTTAAATCACCTGAAATGTATTCTGTTTGAAGAAACTAAGAGCCCAGACTAATAAAACCTTTTAAGTAAAACTCAAATCCATCTACTAGTCTCCATTGGCATTGCCACTCCGTCAATCCAGAACACCACGGTTCACTCAAAAGCCTTCTGGACTGTCTGTGATTAGTAGTTGCCCATTAGATGATTCCATTTTCTATATTCAACCAAAGTAAGTAAGTAAGATGTAAATATGAGTATGCCCCACTACTGTTAAACTCCTCATAAACTCCTCAAAGGCTCGCCATTACACTTGGGATGGAGTTCAAGATCCTTAACAACACTATTAGACTCCCCATGTTTACTCCATGGCCTATAAGGCCTCCATGTCCTGGCTTCTGCCCAATTCCCCAAGCCCCTGGCCCCTCTTTCCCATTCCCCTCACTCTGTGTTGCAGCCATTCCCAACCTCCAGTACCTGGTCCTCTCATACTCACTCTTTTTAAAAATTATCTGTTTGTTTATTTGGCTTCATCAGGTCTAGTTGCAGCAGGTGGGGTCTTTCACTGCAGTGTGCGCTCTAGGTGTAGCAGTCTTAGTTGCTCTGAGGCATTTGAGATCTTATTTCCCTGACCCAGGATCGAACCCATGTCCCCTGCATTGCAAGGTGGATTCTTAACCACTGGACCACCAGGGAAATCCCCTCTCATACTTACTCTTCATTCCCAGCCCTTGTACAGACTGCTCTGTACCAAAAATACACTTTACCTAGCTCTTCACGCTTCTCTCTTTGATGGCTCACTTTCAACCATCCCACAGTCTCTATTAATTCCCATGTCACTCAGGAAGTTGCCATAAACACAAAGATTAGAAGAAATTTTCTGGGGTATCACTCTGTACTTCATCTATTTTGTGTTTTTGGTAATTTGATAATTGTGTAAATCCTGCCTCTAGACCACGAGCTATCTGAGGGCCAAGACTACATCTGCATGATTCATGATTGAATCCCTAGCACCTTGCAAAATTATTAGGATGCTTACTAATTTTTAAAATAAATTAATGCTTTGGTAAACATGCTCAGATTGTACTAATCCCTCGGTGTCTTGGTTTCTTCATCTGTAAAGTTGGAATATTTAAGTTTCTGTACCGGGGACCAGCCCTTGTGGATCCAGGGAATTCAAAGGGGAGACAGCTTCGACGATCAGAAAACAATAGATCAATTAAGCGTTAATTAAAGATATAAAGAGTGGTTAAATAAGGATAGCTCAGTGAGGAATATCAGTGGAGAAAAGAGGCTGAATAATTCAGCCAGAAGGTGAGAGAAAGAACGACATGGGGAGACCAAGCTTCGTGAACAAGGCCCACATTTTATTTTCCAAATTATACCTTAAGTTATGCATAGAGGATAATGGGGGAAGGGGTAGAGTCATGCAGTAAGCCAGGCTTTCTTCCTGCAAACTTATCATATGCAAAAGTTTAGGTGATTTCATCATCTTCTGGCCTGGAGGCCTGTTAACATTTTAAGACCCTTTCTTCAGAAAACTTATTTTTCTCTAAAGGTGATTAGTCAGGTGCCACCCTCCAAAAGCATTAGATAAAGTTGCATTCCTATAGGGCAAAGGTGTGGTGGGCTATAACAAGAAAAAGAATTAACTCAAGGGTCCAAGGTTACAAACATTAAAGCTATTACTTACACCAATCATATTAATCAATACACTGCCAGGGACACAGCAGGTAAGGGATATGGAGACTTAGCAGAAAACATTGGCCCAACAAGTGAAAAACCCTTCACCAATACAATTTCTAATCAATCTTTTAACTGTTCAAAGGAATCTGTATTTAGACAGTTTAGAACATCTCATGCCTCTCACAGTTGGGAGGCTCTGAGCAATCACATGTGGCCGGAAAAACCTATTCAGGCAGGCTAGAGGACTTCCAAAGGAGTTTGTAGGTTGAAACACTATCACACCCAGGAACTTTATTAACTGGAGCTGCAAGTTAACTCTTTTTTCAGAGAGAGATAGTGGGGGACAGCTCCCTGTAAAGTCAGAGGTGTAGGTGAGAGCACAAAGCAGAAAGTAGGCAGACTCTGGTTTTGGGGGTAGATGCTCGAGAATTTCCAGGGGGACACCTGAGGCTCCATCCTGCCTTTGCGTATGCCGAGCCTCCTTCCTCATGACTTTTACCAGGGGCAGAGCTCCTGCTCCTGGCATTTCTGTCTCATAGAGTTGTGGTGAAGATTAAATTAGGTAATACCTCTGAAGTTCTTATAATCATGCCTGGTACAGTGTAAGTTCTCAGTAAATGTCAGTGGCCATTACTATTATTTCTCTACATAAAGATGGTCTATGTGAGTTAGTATCATAGAAATTGAGGAAGAAGCTGAATTTGAGGTTTGAGTATACATGGTATGGGACAGGAACAGCTGCAAGGGAGAAGGATCCCAGAGGCAAAATTGATATGAGAGCATAAGACTGTAGAGAAATTGCAGAAACTGCAGGCTGGGCTTTGGAGACCTATGAGCTGTAGAATCAGTAACAGAAGTAGTCTTATTTAGACTGCAAGAGGCTGAATGCTCCAGGTAACCTCAGCACACACACACATGCATATCCATATCCCGGGGAACAACAAGACTTCAGGCAAAAGGCAGTTCCATTTTAAAATGAGAAAAAAAACCTTTTTTTACTCCATTAAGTTCTCCTTACCACAAACAAATTCCAGAAACATGATTCTTACTCAAGCATACACAAAAAAATGTACCTTACCCATCAGGATACTTGGATTATTAGTATACAAACACCTATTTTATGGTCGATGGTGATACCATATCTTCCCCAAGAATAGTAAGTGAATAAGTAATTTACATTTGTGTGATTATATTGTTAATTCCAGTGGTGCACAGAAAAAAATGCAGACTGTCTTGAAGGAGTATTAGAGACTCTATCACTAGTGAAATAGAAAACTGCTTACCATTTAAATGTTAGTTATCTTTTAAGTTCTACCCATCAAAATTTCAAAAATCAGAGACTCTAGTTTTTCAAAAATCATATTGCACATAAAAAGTAAGCACCATAAATAAACTAAATACTCAACAGTAGGGGAAAGGTTAAACAAACATGGTTCACCCACATGATAGAGCATCAAAATTTACACTTATTATAAATTTTTGATAAAGTATTTTTGAAAGACATAAAGTTAAATTAAAAAGCTTGATTAAAAACTGTATGTGTAATATGATCCCAAAACATATACTCAAGGAAAGAAGACTAGGAGGAAATAAAACCAAAATATTAACAATCAGGGCTTCCCTGGTGGCTCAGTTCAGTTCAGTTCAGTCACTCAGTCATGTCCGACTCTTTGCGACCCCATGAATCGCAGCACGCCAGGCCTCCCTGTCCATCACCAACTCCCAGAGTTCACTCAGACTCATGTCTGTCGAGTCAGTGATGCCATCCAGCC
>NW_011494956.1:13155018-13157720 GCF_000754665.1 Bison bison bison | reverse complement strand
TGGACTGGTTGGATCTCCTTGCAGTCCAAGGGACTCTCAAGAGTCTTCTCCAACACCACGGTTCAAAAGCATCAATTCTTCTGCACTCAGCTTTCTTCACAGTCCAACTCTTACATTCATACATGACCACTGGTGGCTCAGTGGTAAAGAATTCTCCTGCCAATGCAGGAAACACAGGTTTGATCTCTGATCCAGGAAGATCCAATATGCCACGGAGCAGCTAAGCCCCTGTGCCACAACTACTGAGCCTGTGCTCTAGAGCCCAGGAGCCACAACTACTGAAGCCCGTGCATCCTAGAGCCTTGCTCTGCAACAAAAGAAGCCACCACAATGAGAAGCCCATGCACTGCAATGAAGAGTAGCTCCCACTGACAACAACTAGAGAAAAGCCCACACATCAGTGAAGATTCAGCATGGCCGAAAATATATAAATAAATGAAACTATTTTTTTAAATGTTAGCAATCATACATTTTAGAGATAGTCATGGTTTATTGTTTTATTCTGTCTGCTTTTCTTGGGTTTTTGGTGGTGGGGATTTTTTTTTTTTTTTTTTAGTTTGTTTAATTGGAGGATAACTACTTTACAATATTATAATGGTTTTTGCCATACATCAACATGAATCAACCATAGGTGTACATGTGTCCCCTCCCTTCTGAACCTCCTTCCCATCTCCCGCCCCATCCCACCCCTCTAGGTTGTCAGAGAGCACTGGCTTTGAGTTCCCTGCATCATGCATTGAACTCCCACTGGCTATCTATTTTACATACGGTAATGTTTATGTTTTAAATCTATTCTCTCAAATCATCCCACCCTCATCCTTCTCCCACTGAGTCCAAAAGTCTGTTCTGTATGTCTGTGCCTCCTTTGTTGCCCTGCACACAGGATTGTCAAAACCATCTTTCTAGACTCCATATATATGCAATAATAAATAATATTTGTCTTTCTCTTTCTGACTTACTTCACTCTATATAATAGGCTCTACATTCATCCACCTCATTTGAACTAACTCAAACGCATTCCTTTTCTATAGCTGAGTAACATTCATTGTGTATATGTACCACAACTTCCTTATCCGTTCATCTGCTGGTGGACATCTAGGTTTCTTCCACGTCCTAGCTATTGTAATTAGTGCTGCAATGAACATTGGGTTATGTGTCTTTTTCAATTCTGTTTTCCTCAGGGTACATGCCAGTAGTGGGACTGCAGGGTTGTTTGGCAGTTTTATTCATCATCAAAAGGTTTCTTTTTTTTATTTTTTCATTTTATTTTTGAAAAAAACAATTTTTTTTTTAGAGCAGTCTTAGGTTCACAGAAATATTGAGGGGAAGGTACAGAGATTCCCCATATAACCTCTTGCCCCCACACAAATAGTCTCCCCCATTATCAACATCCCTATAAGAGTGCTACATTTGTTACAACTGATGAACCAACATTAACACGTCATTGGGGTTCACCCTTGGCATTATATGTTCAATGGGTTTAGTTCATTATATGTTCAAACCAATATACAGGATCCTACAGATCAGTTTCACTGCCCTAAAAATCCTATGCTTCACCTATTCATCCCTCTTTGCATTTAAAAAACTTTATTCTTTAACATTTTCTACACTTTGTGGTACTTTTATGATAAGAAAAAATACTGTCATTTAAAGAAACTCTTTTGTGAAGGAAATTGCAGGTTGGAGCTTTCATTCTCACGACTCAAAAATATTATGAGAACATTTTCAGTTTCCCTGATTAAAAGCACCAAAAGGGTGAACATGCAGTTTCTGTGTGGAGTATCAGGAGGAGTCAGGGAGTCTCTGAACCCAGGCTAATCAAACAGAAACCAGCCCTCCCACTTTGTTTGCCCTCTTGCCTCATTCTCTTTTCCAGAGCAGGAAACAAGAGTATCACTGCTTCCTGATTCTGAGTGTCGGCTCAGATAAAGCGTGTGCCAGTGGAAATGAAAACTCTCATGACCATATCACTCCAACCACTTGCTATATATGGCTTTTCTTCTCATCTTATTGCATACATTAACTAAAAGTGACACACTTTATATTATTTTTTCATTAAAAATTTTCATTTAGATCAAAAACGGGTGAAGAAATCTGCCTCAGTTCATGTACGTAATCTTTTTAGTATGGAAAAGTGAAAGTCGCTCAGTTGTGTCCAACTCTTTGTGACCCCATGGACTACACAGTTCGTGGAATTCTCCTGTCCAGAATACTGGAGTGAAGATTCCCTACACAAGGGGATCCTTCCAACCCACGGATCGAATCCAGGTCTCCCGCATTGCAGGTGGATTCTTTACCAGCTGAACCACGAGGGAAGTCCAAGGATACTGGACTGGGAAGCCTATCCCTTCTCCAGCGGATCTTCCCAACCCACGAATCAAACCAGGTCTTCTGCATTGCACGCAGATTCTTTACCAACTGAGCTATCAGGGAAGCCCTTATTATGGAAAGCAGTCACTATATCCTTTAATAAGAGTGTTCTTTTTTGGCCATTTTTAGAATATAACATTTGTTGCTCAGACAGTTTGATACAGAACAGCTCTTCTTCTCATTTTGAGTTTGGAAATACTATCAGTTCAGTTCAGTTCAGTTCAGTCGCTCAGTCGTGTCCGAATCTTTGCAACCCTATGAAACGCAGCATGCCAGGCCTCCCTGTCCATCACCAACTCCCAGAGTTCACTCAGACTCACGTCCATCGAGTC
>NW_011494956.1:13153598-13154437 GCF_000754665.1 Bison bison bison | reverse complement strand
GTCGTCCCCTTCTCCTTCTGCCCCCAATCCCTCCCAGCATCAGAGTCTTTTCCAGTGAGTCAGCTCTTCGCATGAGGTGGTCAAAGTACTGGAGTTTCAGCTTCAACATCAGTCCTTCCAATGAATATTCAGGACTGATTTCCTTTAGGATGGACTGATTGGATCTCCTTGCAGTCCAAGGGACTCTCAAGAGTCTTCTCCAGCACCACAGTTCAAAAGCATCAATTCTTCGGTGCTCAGCTTTCTTTATAGTCCAACTCTCACATTTATACATGACTACTGGAAAAACCATAGCCTTAATTAGATGGACCTTAGTTGGGAAAGCAATGTCTCTGCTTTTTACTATGCTATCTAGGTTGATCACAACTTTTCTTCCAAAGAGTAAGCGTCTTTTAATTTCATGGCTGCAGTCACCATCTGCAGTGATTTTGGAGACCCCCAAAATAAAGTCTGCCATGGTTTCCACTATTTCTCCATCTATTTTTCCATGAACTGATGGGACCAGATCCTATGACCTTTGTTTTCTGAATGTTGAGCTTTGAGCCAACTTTTTCACTCTCCTCTTTCACTTTCCTCAAGAGGCTTTTTAATTCCTCTTCACTTTCTGCCATAAGGGTGGTATCATCTGCATATCTGAGGTTATTGATATTTCTCCCGGTAATCTTGATTCCAGCTTGTGCTTCTTCCAGCCCAGCGTTTCTCATGATGTACTCTGCATAGAAGTTAATAAGCATAGTGACACTGTACAGCCTTGAGATACTCCTTTTCCTATTTGGAACCAGTCTGTTGTTCCATGTCCAGTTCTAACTGTTGCTTCCTGACCTGCATATAGGTTTCTC
>NW_011494956.1:13096003-13153307 GCF_000754665.1 Bison bison bison | reverse complement strand
ATTACAGGTCAATAAAGCAGAAATAGATGTTTTTCTGGAACTCTCTTGCTTTTTTGATGATCCAGTGGATGTTGGCAATTTGATCTCTGGTTCCTCTGCCTTTTCTAAAACCAGCTTGAACATCTGGAAGTTCACAGTTCACATATTGCTGAAGCCTGGCTCGGAGAATTTTGAGCATTACTTTACTAGTGTGTGAGATGAGTGCAATTGTGCGGGAGTCTGAGCATTCTTTGGCATTGCTTTTCTTTGGGATTGGAATGAAAACCGACCTTTTCCAGTCCTGTGGCCACTGCTGAGTTTTCCAAATTTGCTGGCATATTGAGTACAGCACTTTTACAGCATCATCTTTCAGGATTTGAAATAGCTCAACTGAAATTCCATCACCTCCACTAGCTTTGTTCATAGTGATGCTACCTAAGGCCCACTTGACTTCACATTCCAGGATGTCTGGCTCCAGGTGAGTGATCACACAGTCGTGATTATCTGGGTCATGAAGATCTTTTTTGTATAGTTCTTCTGTGTATTCTTGCCACCTCTTAATATTTACTGCTTCTGTTAGGTCCCCTACTATTTCTGTCTTTCATTGAGCCCATCTTTGCATGAAGTGTTCCCTTGGTAGCTCTAATTTTCTTGAAGAGCTCTCTAGTCTTTCCCATTCTATTGTTTTCCTCTATTTCTTTGCATTGATCACTGAGAAAGGCTTTCTTATCTCTCCTTGCTATTCTTTGGAACTCTGAATTCAAATGGGTATATCTTTCTTTTTCTCCTTTGCTTTTCACTTCTCTTTTTTTCTCAGCTATTTGTAAGGCCTCCCCAGACAGCCATTTTCCTTTTTTGCATTTCTTTTTCTTAGGGATGGTCTTGCTCCCTGTCTCCTATACAATGTCATGAACCTCTGTCCATAGTTCATCAGGCACTCTGTCTATCAGATCTAGTCCCTTAAATCTATTTCTCACTTCCACTGTATAGCTTCCCTGGAGCTGTGGAGAAAACAGCCATTTGGGTTCTTTGTTTTGCTTTTTGTCCTTTGCTTTGTTTTTGTTTTCACAGCCAAGAGTTTCATGTAGTAATTAAATCTCAGCATCCTGTCCATAAATCAAAGAGAAATAAATAAAGAGATAGACTTGCGCCTCAGAAAACCTTTCAGAAGATCTGTGTGTGTGTGTGTGTGCGCGCGCCACGTGCATGCGTGTTTGTAAAAGCCATGAGAGGAGAAAGAGAATCAAACAAAATATATACAAACAAATTAGCTAGACATGCAAACTAAGCTATGATTCACCCGGAGTGTAAACAAATCACAAATTTCACAGTTTAACATTGGAGGAGGGGACAGAACAAGAAATAAAAGAAACATTTCTCAACCTCACTAATAAAATGTGGCAAGACCTTATTGTCTACGAGGGTATAGGTGAAGGCTAAGTAACCATCACTTCACTCCCTTCTACTAGAGCTCTCTCCTGGTAGGACTAGCAGTATGCTTTGCTTTAACATATCTCCATTCTCCATAGTGAAAGATTGATTTCAAATTCTTAAATAAGATGATTTCCAACAGTATCACATTCTACCAGTTCATCTCACTTTCTTGATCATGCCCTTTGATGCACAAAATCTTTATATTTTGATAAAATCCAATTTCTCTGTTTTCTTTTATTGTGTGTGCTTTTGGTGTCATATCTAAAACCATTGCTGACTCCAAGATCACAAAGATTTATGTCCATGTTTTCTAATAGTGTTATAGCTTTCACACTTACACTAAAGTCTTTGTTCCATACTGAGTTAATTTTTGTATATAGTGTGAGTAAGGGATCCAACTTCATTCTTTTCCATCTGAATATCTAGTTGATCAGTATCATTTGTTGAAAAGACTATTCTTTTGAATTGAATTGTCTTGGCACACTTGTCCAAAATAAGTTTTCTCACTTATGACATTTTGGTGAGGGTTTATTTCTGGATTCTCAATTCCATTCTGTTATTCCTATACTGTACTGTCTTGATTACTGTAGATTTGTAATAAGTTTTGAAAATGGGAAGTGTGAACTCTTCAATTTTGTTCTTCTCTTTCAAGATTCTTTTGGCTATACTGGTTACTTTGAATTTCCATATGAATTTTAGGATAAGCTTATTATTTTCATAAAGAAGTCAGCTAGAATTTTTTAGCTATCGCATTGAATTTGAAGATCAATTTGAGAAGTATTGTCACCTTAAGAACATTAAGTTTTCCTATTCACAAACAGGAGATGCTTTTCCATTTATTCCAATCTTTTTAAAATTATTTCAATAATGTTATGTAGTTTTTAGAATATAAGTTTTGTATTTCTTTCATCAAATTTATTCTTAACCCTTGTGGTTTTTTACTCTATTTTTAGATGGAACTGTTTTCTTAATATCTTTTTCAGATTTTTCATTGCAAGAATATAGAAATACAATTAGTTATTATATATTGGCTTTGTAGCCTGTAACCTGCTCAACTCATTATTAGCTCTATTAGTTCTTTAGTGGATTCCTAAGAATTTTCTGTATATGAGATCATGTCATCTGCAAATACAGTTTCACTTCTTCCTTTTCAATCTGACACCAGTTGAATAAAATGATGACAATAGACATCCTTGTCTTGTTGCTGATCTTAGAGGGAAAGAATTCAATCTTTTACCTTTAGATTCAATGTTAGTTTTTAAGAGATACTTCTTTATCAGATATTTGAAATCATTTTCTTTACTGTCTACAAAATTTCTTTAGAATTTCCTTAGTTATAGATCTGCTGATGGAAAACTCACTCATTTTTTTGTTCGTTTTAATGCTTTTTGTTTATCTTCAGTCCTGAAAGATGTGCTTGCCAAATATAAAATGGTAGGTTGGTAGCTATCTTCTTTCAGCACCTTGGAGGTATAATTCTACTGTCTTCTGTTTTCCCTTGTTGCTGACAGTCTAATTTCTGCTCCTTTTGAATCTCTTATTCACTGGTTGCTGTTTAAAATTCTCCTTATTTTTGATTTACAGTGATGTCAAGATGTGTCTAAAAATATATTTCTTTTGATTCATCCTGCTTGAGATTTGGGGGCTTCTTGAATATGTCCACTGGTGTCTTTCATCAGCTCTGAAAAACTCTCAACAATTATCTCTTCACAAGAGATGTTATGCAAAGGAGAATTGGAGTTTGCTTTATTCCAGGTACCCAGGGCTATTTCCAGTCCAGTTCAGTTCAGTTGCTCAGTTGTGTACAACTCTTTGCAACCCCATAAACCACAGCACACCGGGCCTCCCTGTCCATCACCAACTCCCGGAGTCCACCTAAACCCATGTCCATTGAGTCAGTGATGCCATCCAACCATCTCATCCTTGGTTGTCCCCTTCTCCTCCTGCCCTCAATCTTTCCCAGCATCAGGGTCTTTTCCAATAAGTCAGCTTTTTGCATCAGGTGGCCAAAGTATTGGAGTTTCAGCTGCAACATCAGTCCTTCCAATGAACACCCAGGACTGATCTTCTTTAGGATGGACTGGTTGGGTCTCCTTGCAGTCCAAGGGACTCTCAAGGGTCTTCTCCAACACCACAGTTCAAAAGCATCAATTCTTCGGCACTCAGCTTTCTTTATAGTCCAACTCTCACATCCATACATCCATACTGGAAAAACCATAGCCTTGACTAGACGGACCTTTGTTGGCAAAGTAATGTCTCTGCTTTTTAATATGCTGTCTAGATTGGTCATAACTTTCCTTCCAAGGAGTAAGCGTCTTTTAATTTCATGGCTGTAATCACCATCTGCAGTGATTTTGGAGCCTAAGAAAAACAAAGTCAGCCACTGTTTCCACTGTTTCCCTATCTATTTGCCATGAAGTGATGGGACCGGATGATCTTAGTTTTCTGAAAGTTGAGCTTTAAGACAACTTTTTCACTCTCCTCTTTCACTTTCATCAAGAGGCTCGTTAGTTCCTCCTCACTTTCTGTGATAAGGGTGGTATCATCTGCATATCTGAGGTTACTGAAATTTCTCCCAGCAATTTTGAATCCAGCCTGGGCTTCATTTAGCATGATGTACTCTGCATATAAGTTAAATAAGCAGGGTGACAATATACAGCCTTGACGTACTCTTTTCCCAATTTTGAACCAGTCCATTGTTCCATAGAACAATACGCATTTCTTTATCTCTATCTGATCACTGCAAGCTGTATTTGTGAAGACTCTATCAGTTAAAAGTTAGAAAAACCTAATTCAAACTGGCTTGAACAGAGGGTGGGCTAGGATGGTGGGGGTAGAGAGATTTGTGGGCTCATGTAACAGAAAAGCTTGAGTGTAAACTCTCTTTAGACAATATCTGGTAGAGGGGCTCAGACATAGCCAAGTTAATCAGTATCTCTCACGACTTCTACCTTCTACTTTTCTCTAAAGTTATTTATTCAATAATTGGTTCTAGCATCTTCAAGTGTTCATCAGACTCAATGCCAATGGACCTAGTGAAAACAACCCCTTTGGCCCAACAAGATGCCCCAAATCGAGTCTCTGACCTGGTTTGTATTTTATGCCCATCCATAATACAATCATTGTAATCAAGGAGGTGAAACTTACTGACTGGCCAGCTTCAGTCACATGTCCACTTCTAGAGAGGAAACCACTCCACTGGAACCTAATGGATTGAAAGAGGTAAGAAGTTATTCCCCCAAAGAGTGAGCAAGATGCTCTGACTTAGGGTGACCAGCTGTGCCAGTTTGCCCAAAACTGTGGGGTTTCCCAAGACCTGGGACTTTCAGTGATATAACTGGGCCAGTCCCAAGCACACCAGGATGACTGGTGACGCCAGTGCTGGTATCAGATGATTCAAAAAGCTAACATTGAGACACAGAGCCTTGCAACCCATAAAACAGAAGCAGTGCAAGGTCCTCCCTGGAGATTTCTGGATTTTCCCTCTTTCAGGTCTCATGGGCGAACTTCCTGCCCCATCCTTTTCATTGAGCTCAGACATAATCATCGCTGTATTACAGTGTGAGGCTGAATGGGTAAATCACACACCCAACCTCATGCTGCTCACTTACCGGGGTTCAAATAAGCCTGATCCGCTCCATCTAGAATTTTAAGCTCCTTTTCTGTTGATAGGCTCTGTCTCAAGGGTAATTCAACAAATTTCTTGATCACTCTACTTTCCCCCCAATTCCAAGCTACATTCTCTCTTCTTTTTGCTTCATTTCATTTTTATTCACTCCTTCCCCCTGTTTTCTCTTTAATCCTAAAGAACTTGGACTCTCTCTTTTAGCCTTGTGTCTGTTCCTCAGACTTGTAGTAATACTCCTCTCTGCAAAGCCATCATTGCTCTGACCCGCCAGTCTCTATCAACTTGCTCACAGCTGATTTGGTCAATAATTTCAAAATAGGGAGACATACAGTGTGGGGATAGACAAAACATTACATTGGGATATAGGAATAGATTATTTCACAACTTCTGTTTACAATCACTTTGTATTATCCTCCTTTCATCATATGAGGCTATGTTTTGCAACATAATATGTAAATATTGTAGCACATATATAATTTATAAATAATTTTGTATGTCTGGGAACAAGAACTGATTCTAATTTGTCTCCAGATTCCCAGTGCTTAGTGTACTACCTGATTCAGCAATTGCTTTTTAAGCAAACGTGTCCATGAATGAATCAAATAGGTCACATAAAATCAATAATATATCAATGATGTTCCTTCGTCTTTGTCCACAAAACATTCTAAATAAGTCCTTGTAAGGTCATAGGCACTGTCCTTAGGGACTTTTCATTGCTTTTCTCTTTTCCACACCTGCTGATAATGACTTTTTTATCAGATGCATTGCATTCCCACCCACCTCAGTCCCTGCACCCTCAGTCAGATAATCCTGAGACCTCAAGATCTCCCATCTGTATCTCCTCCAAAGCTGGCACCTACCTCCCTTTAGGATCACCGAAACTCCCAATCAAAAATCATGTCCCTGGTCCTTATATTCTGGCATTTCCCACCCCAAACAAGCCTTAACAGTGCATATCTCACTGGCTGTAAGTCACCAGCTAGTCCTCTGGCTCTAGGCTCCTGTGGCCATGCTGGTCCATGATAATGGTTTCCCATCTGAAAATAAACAAAGGGATGCAAACCAAAACCACAATGAGGTACCATTTCATGCCAGTCAGAATGGCTGCTATCCAAAAGTCTACAAGCAATAAATGCTGGAGAGGGTGTGGAGAAAGGAGAACCCTCTTACACTGTTGGTGGGAATGCAAACTAGTACAGCCACTATGGAGAACAGTGTGGAGATTCCTTAAAAAACTGGAAATAGAACTGCCTTATGACCCAGTAATCCCACTGCTGGGCATACACACTGAGAAAACCAGAATTGAAAGAGACACATGTACCCCAATGTTCATTCCGGCACTGCTTATAATAGCCAGGACATGGAAGCAACCTAGATGTCCATCAGCAGATGAATGGATAAGTACAAAAAGCTGTGGTACATATACACAATGGAGTATCACTCAGCCATTAAAAAGAATACATTTGAATCAGTTCTAATGAGGTGGATGAAACTGGAGCCTATTATACAGAGTGAAGTAAGCCAGAAAGAAAAACACCAATACAGGATATTAACGCATATATATGGAATTTAGAAAGATGGTAATGATAACCCTGTATACGAGACAGCAAAAGAGACACTGATGTATAGAACAGTCTTGTGGACTCTGTGGGAGAGGGAGAGGGTGGGAAGATTTGGGAGAATGGCATTGAAACATGTATAATATCATATAAGAAATGAATCACCAGTCCAGGTTTGATGCAGGATGCTTGGCGCTGGTGCACTGGGGTGACCCAGAGGGATGGTACAGGGAGGGAGGTGGGAGAGGGGTTCAGGATGGGGAACACGTGTACACCCATGGCAGATTCATGTTAATGTATGGCAAAACCAATACAATATTGTAAAATAAATTTTTTTTAAATTCACAATTAAAAAAAAAAGGAACTGCAAAAAAAATAGTAAAAGAAATAAAAAGAAACAAAGGGAAAAGTAAGGACAATGTGTAACATATATATAACTTGTATATATGCCTCACATCGTCCTTACTTATATATATATATATATAGATAGATAGATATGTTTTTTAGTTGTCCTTTATATGACTGTCCTTTTATTCTGAGATTGTGTTTTTCTGTATTTTTTATATCAAAATATTTTTCTCTTACAAATGTTGATGATCATAATAATTAGTTATTGTCCTTACTGGGCAAAATAAAAATTTGGTGATCTTCTTTGTGTCCTGGCATCTTTTACATGAAAATTTACTCATTCATACAACCCAAAGTCTGGAGATCACCAAACTATTAGCAAACACACAGTGTTTTGTTTTATTTGTTTTTCAGGTGGAGAGAAGTTGATTCATGGGTAAAATACAGACAGTCCAAACAAGGTTACAAACTTAGCTTTGCCATTCAATCATATCTTCACACATCTCTTTCCTATTAGCAAATTTTAGAGCCAGGAGTGAGCTTGAGGAACCTGGGGCACTGAGCATCAATGAGAAAGTGAGACGGGTGAGGGCAGGGGGCTCTGAGGATCATCTATGATGACATCACACTGGCACCAAGGGCTAATTCTGTCCTAGAATCTTCCCTGAAAGAGTCTACTATATTTCAGGAGACTTCTTAATATTGGTGTGTTGCTGCCAACAGGAAAAATATGGTCCTTGTGGATATGTCCACATTCCTACTGCATTTTACTTTATCACCAAAGGAAGCAAGATTTGAGTTTCCTGACTAAAATCCTGCTTGGCAAACTAATAAGGACCTAATTCTTTTTTTTTTTTTTTTAATTCGAGGCTAATTACTTTATAATATTGTAGTGGGTTTTGTCATACATCAACATGAATCAGCCACGGGCACACATGTGTTCCCCATCCAGAACCCACCTCCCACCTCCCTCCCCATCTCATCCCCCAGGGTCATCCCAGGGCACCAGCCCTGAGCACCCTGTCTCATGCATTGAACCTGGACCAGCAATCCACTTCACATATGATAATATACATGTTTCAACTCTACCCTTTCAAATCATCCTACCCTTGCCTTCTCCCACAGAGTCCAAAAGACTGTTCTTTACATCTGTGTCTCTTTTGCTGTCTCACATTTAGGGTCATTGTTACCATCTTTCTAAATTCCATATATATTCGTTAGTATACTGTATTGGTGGAGAAGGCAATGGCACCCCACTCCAGTACTCTTGCCTGGAAAAATCCCATGGATGGAGGAGCCTAGTAGGCTGCAGTCCATGGGGTCGCTAAGTTGGACACGACTGAGCGACTTCCCTTTCACTTTTCACTTTCACACATTGGAGAGGGAAATGGCAACCCACTCCAGTGTTCTTGCCTGGAGAATCCCAGGGATGGGGGAGCCTAGTGGGCTTCTGTCTATGGGGTCACACATGACTGTAGTGACTTAGCAGCAGCAGCGTACTGTATTGGTGTTTTTCTTTCTGACTTACTTCACTCTATATAATAGGCTCCAGTTTCATCCACCTTGTTAGAACTAATCCAAATGCATTCTTTTTCATGGCTGAGTAGTATTCCATTGTGTATATGTACCACAGCTTTCTTATCCATTTGTCTGCCGATGGACATCTAGGTTGCTTCCATGTCCTAGCTATTGTAAACAGTGCTGCGATGAACACTGGGGTACACGTGTCTCTTTCAATTCTGGTTTCCCAGTGTGTATGCCAAACAGTGGGATTGCTGGGTCACGTGGCAGTTCTATTTCCAGTTTTTTAAGGAATCTCCACACTGTTCTCCATAGTGGCTGTACTAGTTTGCATTCCCACCAACAGTGTTAAAGGGTTCTCCTTTCTCCACACCCTCTCCAATATTTATTGCTTGTAGACTTTTGGATAGCAGCCATTCTGACTGGAGTGAAATGGTACCTCACTGTGGTTTTGATTTGCATTTCTCTGATAATGAGTGATGTTGAGCATCTTTTCATGTGTTTGTTAGCCATCTATATGTCTTCTTTGGAGAAATATCTATTTAGTTCTTTGGCTCATTTTTTGATTGGGTCGTTTATTTTTCTGGAATTGAGCTGAAGGAGTTGCTTATATATTTTTGAGATTAATTCTTTGTCAGTGGAGTCATTTGCTATTATTTTCTCCTATTCTGAAGGCTGTCTTTTCACCTTGCTTATAGTTTCCTTTGTTATGCAAAAGCTTCTAAGTTTAATTAGGTCCCATTTGTTTATTTTTGCTTTTATTTCCATTACTCTGGGATGTGGGTCATAGAGGATCCTGCTGTGATTTATGTTAGAGAGTGTTTTGCCCATGTTTTCCTCTAGGAGTTGTATAGTTTCTGGTCTTATGTTTAATCTTTATTCCATTTTGAGTTTATTTTTGTGTATGGTGTTAGAAAGTGTTCTAGTTTCATTCTTTTACAAGTGGTTGACCAGTTTTCCCAGCACCACTTGTTAAAGAGATTGTCTTTTTTCCATTGTATATTCTTGCCTCCTTTGTCAAAGATAAGGTATCCATAAGTGTGTGGATTTATCTCTGGGCTTTCTATTTTGTTCCATTGATCTATATTTTTGTCTTTGTGCCAGTGCCATACTCTCTTGATGACTGTAGCTTTGTAGTATAGTCTGAAATCAGGCAGGTTGATTCTTCCAGTTTCATTCTTCTTTCTCAAAATTGCTTTGGCTATTCAAGGTTTTTTGTATTTCCATACAAATTGTGAAATTATTTGTTCTAGTTCCCTGAAAAATACCATTGGTGGCTTGATAGGGATTGCATTGAATCTATAGATTGCTTAGGGTAGTATACTCATTTTCACTATATTGATTCTTTCAATCTATGGACATGGTATATTTCTCCATCTATTTGTGTCATCTTTGATTTCTTTCACCAGTGTTTTATAGTTTTCTATATATAGGTCTTTTGTTTCTTTAGGTAGATATATTCCTAAGTATTTTATTCTTTTCGTTGCAATGGTGAATGGAATTGTTTCCTTAATTTCTCTATTTTCTCATTGTTAGTGTATAGGAATGCAGGGGATTTCTGTGTGTTAATTTTATATCCTGCAACTTTACTATATTCATTGATTAGCTCTAGTAATTTTCTGGTGGAGTCTTTAGGGTTTTCTATGTAGAGGATCATATTATCTGCAAACAGTGAGAGTTTTACTTCTTCTTTTCACATCTGGATTTCTTTTATGTCTTTTTCTTCTCTTATTGCTGTGGCTAAAACTTCCAAAACTATGTTGAATAGCAGTGGTGAGAGTGGGCACCCTTGTCTTGTTCCTGACTTTAGGGGAAATATTTTCAATTTTTCACCATTGAGGATAATGTTTGCTGTGGGTTTGTCATATATAGCTTTTATTATGTTGAGGTATGTTCCTTCTATTCCTGCTTTCTGGAGGGTTTTTATCATAAATGGATGTTAAATTTTGTCAAAGGCTTTCTCTGCATCTATTGAGATAATCATATGGTTTTTATCTTTCAATTTGTTGATGTGTTGTATTACATTAATTTGCAGATATTAAAGAATCCTTGCATTCCTGGGATAAGCCCACTTGGTCATGATGTGTGATCTTTTAATATATTGTTGGATTCTGTTTGCTAGAATTTTGTTAAGGATTTTTGCATCTATGTTCATCAGTGATATGGCCTGTAGTTTTCTTTTTTTGTGGCATCTTTGTCAGGTTTTGGTATTAAGGTGATGGTGGCCTCATAGAATGAATTTGGAAGTTTGCCTTCCTCTGCAATTTTCTGGAAGAGTTTGAGTAGGATAGGTGTTAGCTCTTCTCTAAATTTTTGGTAGAATTCAACTATGAAGCTGTCTGGTCCTGGGCTTTTGTTTGTTGGAAGATTTCTGATTACAGTTTTGATTTCTGTGCTTGTGATGAGTCTGTTAAGATTTTCTATTTCTTCCTGGTTCAGTTTTGGAAAGTTATACTTTTCTAAGAATTTGTCCATTTCTTCCAAGTTGTCCACTTTATTGGCATATAGTTGCTGATAGTAGTCTCTTATGATCCTTTGTATTTCTGTGTTGTCTATTGTGATTCCTTCATTTTCATTTCTAATTTTGTTGAGTTGATTCTTCTCCCTTTTTTTCTTGATGGGTCTGGCTAATGGTTTGTCTATTTTATTTATCTTCTCAAAGAACCAGCTTTTAGCTTTGCTGATTTATGCTATGGTCTTCTTTGTTCCTTTTTCATTTATTTCTGCCCTAATTTTTATGATTTCTTTCCTTCTACTAACCCTGGGGTTCTTCATTTCTTCCTTTTATAGTTGCTTTAGGTGTAGAGTTAGGTTATTTGTTTTACTTTTCTCTTGTTTCTTGAGGTAAGCTTGTATTGCTATGAACCTTCCCCTTAGCACTGCTTTTACTGAGTCCCATAGGTTTTGGGTTGTTGTGTTTCTTATCTAGCCTGAAATGATGACTCCTGTTCAAATCCTTTTCCAGATATATGAGGCATGTTTTTATTAAAAATCTATATACAATTAATCACTTCAACTGGGACTCAAAAACATAGCCAGGTCTAGAAAGCTGATGAATGCTGGGCAGCATATTGATTAGCCTTGCTTATTGGCTTTAGAATTGACTCTTGAAACTCAAATGGGGTGACGTACTTGAGCTGCTTATTCTACCCCCTGCCCCCCACCACAGTCAAGGGATTATTATCTTGTTACTCCCACAAGCCAAACCAAATGGAAATGAGTCACTGCATGGCTGACTCCTGTCCTTGGAACACCCACATTAGGCTGAAACTCAGGCTCTAGTGGTCATTCTTCTGAGTCATAACTAACTCAGGAGCATAAGCTTATGACAAGGACATACTAAGTTTCTCCTACAGAATCTGGGGTAGACATTTCACCTGGAAAGAGCAGGTTGGCTCTCTCACTTTGGGAAATTTGAATTTGTTTTTTCAGAGCTCACACTCAGTGACAAAGATCTCTGGATGTTGTGGCATTCAGCCTATTATTTTTCAAAGCATCCCTATGCTATGCTATGCTAAGTCACTTCAGTCGTGTCCGACTCTGTGTGACCCCATGGATGGCAGCCAACCAGGCTCCCCCATCCCTGGGATTCTCCAGGCAAAAACACTGGAGTGGGTTGCCATTTCCTTCTCCAATGCAGGAAAGTGAAAAGTGAAAGTGAAGTTGCTCAGTCGTGTCCGACCCTCAGAGACCCCATGGACTGCAGCCCACCAGGCTCCTCCATCCATGGGATTTTCCAGGCAAGAGTACTGGAGTGGGGTGCCATTGCCTTCTCCAAGCATTCCTATAGTGTGGATAATAAATGTTCCTCATTTCTCTGGGGGACAGAGGCTCACTTTTGGTAAAATGGTTTAAGAAAAATCCCACAGTGTTAGGACATGAGCTTCTTCATATGTTAGCATATATACTGAGATTGCTTTGCTTGCAATGCCTAGATTTGGTGAAAAAAAAATCCTGCAAGATTTTGTTTTTATTTATTTTTTGTTTGAGCTGGTCTTCATTGCTTTGTACAGGCTTTCTCTAGCTACAGACAGCAGGGACTACTCTTGGTTGCAGTGCACTGGTTTCTCATTGCGGTGCTTCTCTTGTTGCAGAGCATGGGCTCTAGGTGCACAGGCTTCAGTATTTGTGGCACAGGGGCTTAGTTGCTCTGAGGCATGTGGGATCTTCCCTGGCCAGGGATCAAACCCATGCACCCTGCATTGGCAGGCAGATTCTTATCCACTGCATTGCCAGGGTAGTCTCCTAAAAAAATTTTTTTTAATCCTTGACCACAGACCATATGGACAGAAGGTTGGATATAAGGAGTATTTTCTTGGTCACTGGGCTTAAGATGTGTATCTGGCAGCCAGAGGGTTAGAGCTACAAGGAACCAGCCTCGCAGTCACTGATGGACATTTTGAGTCGGAATTCTCTTCCCCCAATTCAAGCCTCACAATCTCCCCTTTACCAAGAGTTTGAGTGTGTTCTGACTTCTTTTCCCCCTCCCATGACTGAGCACGTCACTAGGATATGGCCCCTGCTCCTTCTGCTTGTCACGCAACTGAGATCTCCCCCAGGGTCTCCCCTGTCCCTGAAGACCTGTGTGAGATTGTTTTGGGCTCTCATTCTACACCTTGAGAAAGTCTACTGTTCACGCCAAGACTTTTCAAAATTCCCAGGAATTTTGCATTTTCACGGGCATCTCTCATTCCAGCTCCCTGCCCCTACTGAAGTCTTGATCTCTATTCTACCCTTCCAGAGTTGTTCTTTCTCCAGTCAGATATCAACCCAAAGATGGAGCTCAGCCCTTTTATTAAAAATAGATTTTATGTTTTAGAGCAGTTCTAGGCTCACAGAATGGTTGAGAGAGTTCTCATGTAAGCCCTGCCCCACACATGCACAGCCTCCCAAACTGCCTACATTCGGCACTGAAATGGTACATCTTATTATAATCAATGAATCTACACTGACACATTATTCTCATCTAAAGTCTGTAGTTTACATAGAGTATACTCTTGATGTTGTACATTCTTTACCATCTGAGCTACCAAGGAAGCACCAAACTGTCTTCCAAAAATGGCTATACCACTCTACATTATCACCAGCAGTAAATGAGAGTACTGTTGCTCCACACCCACATCCTCACTAGAATTTGGTGTTAGGGTTTTGGATTTTAGACAATCTAGCAAGTAGATAGTAGTATCTCGCTGTTTTTGCTGTTTAAATTTGAGATTGATCTTATTGCCTCGTACATGATCATTATTAGAAATGTTGCAAGTTGTGTCATCTCATCACACTATGTGTGATTCTACTCAAATATTTTTCCTTGTTGTTGTTTTAATTTGTAATTCCCTAATGACATAAGACAGAGAAGGCAATGGCACCCCACTCCAGTACTCTTGCCTGGAAAATTCCATGGACAGAGGAGCCTGGAAGGCTGCAGTCCATAGAGTCGCTGAGGGTTGGACATGACTGAGCAACCTCACTTTCACTTTTATGCATTGGAGAAGGAAATGGCAACCCACTCCAGCGTTCTTGCCTGGGGATCCCAGGGACAGGGAAGCCTGGTGGGCTGCCATCTCTGGGGTTGCACAGAGTCAGACACGACTGAAGTGACTTAGCAGCAGCAGCAGCAATGACATAAGATGTTGAGCATCCTTTCAAATGCTTAATTGTCATCTGTATAATTTTTTTGATGAAGAACTCTTTAGATCTTTTGCTCATTTTTATATCAGGTTTTTCATTTCCTTAATGCCGACTGTCAAAGAGTTCTCTATATATTTGGGATGAGTCCTTGATCCAAAAGTTTTTTGTATAAAATGTAGTTTGGCAGATATTTTTCTTTTGCAAATACTTTCTCTCCATTTGTGGCCTATCTTCTTATTTTCTTGAGGTTGATAGTTATTTTTATTCTCATTTTTAAAGATATAATTTTGTTACCTCCTGGTTTCTACTGGTACAGTTGATACAATGGCTGTAATTCTTTTCTTTCAGGTTTTTAAAAGGTTTTTCTCTTTGTCTTTGGTGTTTTTTGCAATATACAATGCATTCAGATATTGTTTTATTTTTATTTACCTTTCATGGAACTACTGTACAATCTTAATATGGGAGTAATGCTTTTCATCAGTTGTAGAAAATTCTTAGCCAATAACTTATCAAATAGTGTCCTTCTTTCATTCTCTTGATTCTCTTACTTCAATACTCCAATTGTATGTTGGAACTTAATCTATCCTCCATGCCTCCTACTGCCATCTCATGCTTTCCATCTCTTTGTTTGTGTCTGTATTTTGTGTACTTTTCTCAGGTCTATCTTTTTGTTTATGAATGCTAACTTTAGCTGTATTTAATCTCCTACTTACCCGTCATTAGCTTTCTATTTCTGAGATGTTCAAAATCTTTTACTTTATTTTTTTTCCTGGTACACAACATATTGATTCAATGATTACAAACCCTTCACTTTAATAATGGGGGACCTGAGGCACAGAGGTGTTAGCCAACAATGTATAATATAGTCCTGTGAGTTGGAGAAAAAGTTGAGACTTGAATCTAGGTTCAAAGTATGTAGAAATGATATTTGGACCAAAAATTTTTTAAACCTCTCTAGAGATCCCTTGTGTGGAAGGCTAGGGTCTAGTTTCTGACCAGTGTGAAGAAACACAATGTGAAAGTGACTAGTCAATCACTAAAGCTTTTTATTATATTGCATCAATCTGCCCTACTATTATTTGCTGTTTTCTGAGTTTAGAGTTCCACATTTAAGCTACAATCAACTCAGGGAGATAATCACCATTATTATGTGATTTTACAGATGAACACAATGAGGATTAGAGAAGTGAAGTGATATAGCTGTTGCCTCTAACAGCTAAGTCAGCAGTGCCATGAGGATGAACCCAGGCTATTGGCTCCAGAGCCCAGTGCCTTCCTGCTAGTTTCCTCTGCCATCTTCCCTCTCCTGTGGTCTCTGGGCTGAAGGCAGGGTCAGTGCCACAGAAGCTGCAAATAGCTTGACCACATTCACTACCCAGTTCTATCAAATAACTATACTTGATTCTTTGCAGATTCATACTTGCCAATTCACCTGCTCCCTAAAATGTATTTTAATCAGTGTCCAAGGTGCTTCCTCAATCATCACTGGACATGTATGTATGCATAGGGCAGAAAATGTGGGTGGTGGGATGTGTATGTTCCTAGGTGAGGTGGAACAAGACAACGTTCTGCCTTCCTGTTTCAGCTCCTCCCATAAACAAATGCCCTTCTTGCAGTAATTTTAGTGCCATGTTATTCATATCTTTGTGTTTTTTGTTGGTGATTTCTTTATTTAAAATGGCCCAAGCATAGTACTGAAGTGCTGGCTAGGGCTCCTAAGCACAAGAAGACTGTGATGTGTTTTACAGAGAAAAGGATATATTAGATGAGCTTTGTTCAGGCATGAGTTCTAGTGCTGTTGGTCACGAGTTCAATGTTAATGAATCAACAATGTACATTAAATAAGATGTCTTTAAGCAGAAACCCACATAAAACAAAGTTATGTATTGGCCAATTGATAAAATGTGACCGGAGGCTCACAGTAACTGAACTCTGTATTCCCTCAGGGGGCAATGATTCTGTATTCACTAATTCAGTGTTCCTGGCAACTGTAGAATGTAATAACAATGATTAAGAAGAAGCAGCTGTATTTCATGCTGCCTCATAACCTGCCTTACCTAGGTTTTTAAGTTAAAGCGATAGTAGTACCTTGGGAGAGCCACACAGATAAAGCCATTTCATCTCTAATCACTGTTTCATTTGATGTAGAGCTGATTTACAATGTTGTGTTAATTACTGCTGAACAGCAAAGTGATTTAGATATAAATCCATTCCTTTGGCATCTCCAAGTATTGTGTGGCTTAGCCACTGGGAGCCCTACTCAGCCAACCTGTTGGGACCTACAGGCAGTGCCCTCTGCTCCTGCTTTATCCTCCACAGAGGGGAGCCTGGCTAATCAGGAAAGAAACTCCCTCAAAAGGTAAACAGTGAGTAGAGTGTACATATGGTGGAAGACAAATGGCTCTTGGTACCATGTTGTGGAAATTTTCTCACTCGGGAAGATAAAGGCGCGGGGCAAGCCCAGGTGGCACTGTTGAGTCCCCGCCTCCTTACGTGGTCCACAGTGACGTGTGTGCCAGCCTCTCTAAGAAAGCTCCATCCTAACACTCAGCACCCTCAGAACTTGACTGTCCGCCTGTCGAGTGGTACTCTGTGTCAGCTCTGCACACCACCATGTCCGTGACCGCCTGCCAGGGCTTGGGGTTTGTGGTTTCACTGCTCGGGATTGCAGGCGTCATCGCCGCCACCTGCATGGACCAGTGGAGCACCCAGGATCTGTACAACAACCCGGTGACAGCTGTATTCAACTACCAAGGGCTGTGGCGCTCCTGTGTCCGAGAGAGCTCTGGCTTCACCGAGTGCCGGGGGTACTTCACCCTGCTGGGGCTGCCAGGTAAGGACTGGTACCTGACAAGATGTGGGGGCAGACAGAGCTGAACAGGAACAGCCACCTCTGCCTGGGGCACTGCCAAGGGACCACTGGGGAGGGAGGAGCAACAATCCCCACCACTGAGGTGGGAACAGGAAGTGCAGGAAACTTAGGGACAGGAGCTTCTTGGAGCTGGTAGGACTCTTGTATCCCTAACTAGGTGGTACCCAACCGGCACAGTTTTAAAATAACTCTACTGCACACAAGTCTCAATCACCCACAGGCTCAGGACTCAGGAGGCCCAAGTCATAGCCACTTCCTTCCTTTAGTCCCAGATCCTCCACCCTGATTTGGATAGGTGAGTCTCCTGAATGGAGTTCCATCTCTGGCCCTCTGTGCCTAGTCCCAGGTTCCAGGGCACCTATGCACAGAGCAGCAACAGAAAGTGGGCAGAGGAAAAGAACTGGGTGCTATGTTTCTCTGGGGGATACCAGATGGGTCTGCCCCTTCTCTGCATCTCCTGACCTCCAAAAAGTATTGATCACATGGAACCAGCTTCTGAGTTCTCTCTGCACAGAGGAACCTTGTAGAAAGTGCACTCAGCCATGCAGGGCAAAAGAGTGACAGCTGTGATGTGCAGGCTGGCCTATTAGTTTCATAAGAATTTGTTTGCTTCACAGATGGGTCATGTTAACATAGGAAACTTCAAGCCTCAAGAGCATAGATTGTTAAAAGTGTCTTTCACTCAGGTATCAGAGTAAGACAATAAATACACTTATTTTTATTTCTTAGTTCTTTTTTCCTTTCATAAATATTCATCAAAGTCTGGAGAGAGACAATGATGAAAGGTGGGCACAGTAAGGAGGATCAGAAATAGATACTAGGATTTCTCCTCCAGGAATTTTCCATTGGGTTGCAGAGCCAAGATATAGGCCCGCACAGAAGGTACAAGTTGAAGACTCTGTCTCACAATGATTCAGTCTTTCATGCATTCCATACTTGGGGATGGAGAGCTCAGAACAGCCTCAGGATTCTGTGGACCTGGCATCCCAAAAACGTGAAAGTGCACACCAGAGTGGTATGATAAGGTGACAAGTCAGGAAAATACAGGGCTAGTGCTGCAGGAGATGAGAGAAAGATGACTTGTTCAGGAAGAGACCCACTGGAAAGGAAATCCCACAAGTGACCCTTGAAAGGTAGTTATGAGTTAGAGGTGCAGCATCACAGCAGGAAAAACAGCATGGGCAAAGGCATGAACGTGTTAAAGGTTGTTTCCACCTGAGGCTTACTTGGGAGGAAATGAAGGAATGACTTTGGTAGGAAGAGAGGATTTATACGGAGATGATGGTGGAGAGCACTGAATGCCAGGCTAAGAGAGGAATGGCCTGTATACAAATGAGAACATAAGCCAGATCCCTGGGTGACCAGTGGCCGATTCAGTGGGATCTCCCTCCTCCAGGGACTGGAGAAAGGTGAGCCACTCCCACGTCTCTATGTCCTACTGACCCCTCCTGAGCTCCAGGTCTAACCATCTGCCCTTGGAATTCACCCTCAACTCAAACGCAAAATGCCCCTGGTCTCTCAGAGACCTCGGTTCATGGGCCTGGGTCCACACAGAGCTAGAGGCCCTGAAGGAGAGAGTCAGACTGAGGCAGAGCACCCAAGTGACACCTGAGAGGTCATACAGCTTCATAAATTGCAAACAACAATGGCAGACCAGGCACTAGCACTTGAGCCAACAATTGCCTTGAAGTACTTTGTATAATCTCTACAAGCCACCCCGTCCATGAACTTGATGCTATCATTACCACCCTTTTAGAAACAAGGAAGCTGAGCTGGGGTAACTTGCCCAAGGTCACATGCAGATAGAGCTAGGGCTCAGCCTGTGTCCTACCTGCACCCAAGTCCCAGCTCACAGCCCTCACAGGGAGCCCCACGGCTCTCAGACACAAAGCAGAAATCCCCAGTGCAAACGCATCTTCCTAGCCTCACCTCTTACCTAAGACTGGGGCTGCAGTCTTGGGGGCGTCCTAGAGTAGCAACAGCTGTCAACATGCCCTATTTTGCAGGTCAAGACATGAAGACTCAGAGAGGCAAAGTGACTTGCCCACACTGGGGCCGGACTGAAACTGTTTTAGGGCCTTCTCTTAGAACCTTTGTGTGTGTTATGTGTGAAGATCCTGCCACTAGACAGTTCAAAGAAGTATTTTTCAAAAAGAATTTTGTAGAAATCCATTTTAAAAGAAAAAAATTCTTGCAGCCCTTCAATATTGATTTCAATTATACTCATTTTATGTCACCTTAACATGGACATGTATAACAATAGATTTAAATTCCTAATGCACATAAATTTTATACAAGGAACCAAAACCACATTTGCAATTATAATGTAAATACCACTAAATAAACCCAAATGTCAAAATTCACTTGATATTAGGGATATTATTGGTTTTCACTTGGAGTTTAATAGGACAAAGATACAGTTCAATTTTGTATTTCACCTCTCTCAAAGCTTTGACTTTAGTATTATTAATGCAGATTCTCTATTCACCTGAGTTTGTTTTATAAAGTGGTATTAATAAATTCAAGTTACTCACATCTGTCACCCTTAGCCACCACTTCATCAGGGAATTGTCCTCTCTTATCCGCGGTGATGAGGCATCTATGACATGATGCTTTTTGCAATGATTTTGTTCATTTGAGGTGAGGTTGGGATGTGGTGCTTCTGAAATGTGGCTCTAAGACTATTGACCTGATTATTTCTGGGATCTGGGGAGGAAAAGTTCTCTGCTGTGTATTTGCAAGTATGTGTGCTCAGTCGTGTCCAACTCTGTGACCCCAGGGATTGTAGCAAGCCAGGCTCCTCTGTCCATGGAATTTCCCAGTCAAGAATACTGGACTGGGTTGCCATTTCCTTCTCCAGGGGATTTTCCCGACCCGGGGATCAAACCCAGGTGTCCTGCTTTGAAGGCAGATTTTTAACCATCTGAGCCACCAGGCTATTTCATACTCCAGAGGATCTCCCCAACCCAGGGATCAAACCCAAATCTCCAACGTCTCCTGCATTGGCAGGCAGATTCTTTACCACTGTGCCACCCACCACTAATTGTTGCAATCAGGTTTGTGCAAAATAGGATGTGCAGTACTTTTTGGTGATGCTCCTGCAGAATTGACCACCAGGACACAGGTTTCTGAGTCATAGTACCAGCACCACAAGGTGGGAGAAATTCCCCTGACTCCATTTCTGTTTGAGCTGGAATGAACCCTTTGTTCATGGATCAGTTAAGGCTTTCACTTCACTGACTCCTGGTATAAACATGATCATATATACCAACGTAAACCTAGACCATAAGTGGCCAGCCTGAGGGTCTGGAACATATTTGCTTTAATTTTTTCCATTGTCATTGAAATAAAAGCACAGAATTTTTTAATTTCCATAGAGAAGCAACACACTCCCAAGAATGCAAACACAGATACTTAGGCTCAGAGGGAAGAAGTCAAGCACAACTGAACCCTCCAGAGAAACGCGAGGTACTGGACTGACAGTCAACCTTCCTAGACAGAGTCATTTCACTAAAACCAAAACTGTCAGCCACCCTATCCTGGACTGACCAAGTTTAGACAAGGTCCCCTCTTGGCAGGAACAGGAAGGAAAAGTAAAGTCTTTGGTCTTCCCATATACCAGAAGTAATAAGGAAGTAACTGTAACACACACAGAAAAATAAAAGTAAAAAATTTTTAAACTCAGTAACACAGAAATCATGGCACTAGAAAGAACATTTATGCATTCAACAAACATTTGTTGAGTACCTACTATGTCCCAAGCTGTCTGCACATGGGGAAAGGTTCACAAATCTAAAAGAGAGACAGAGGATAAACAAACTGTTGCAGTGCAAAGTTTCTCAACCTAGGCACTATTGATACTTTAAGCCATATAATGCCTTTTGTAGGGTGCTGTTCCCCACATTACAGAGTATTTAGCAGCATCCCTAGCCTCCATCCACTAGATGTGCGTAGCAGCACCTTTCCCTCCCTAGTTGAGACAGCAGAAATGTCTTCAGACTTGTCATATATCCCCTGGGGGCAAGAGTGGCCCCAGTTAAGAACCACTGTTATAAAGCATAGTCAGTGCCTCATATGGTACACGATGTAGACATGAGGGAAGGGAAGACTTCCCAAAGGAAATGACAGCTGAGCTGAGTTACTTAGTTATGGCAAGTATGAGTTACCCAGAAAGACAAAGAGGTAAAGAGTTTTCAGAAAGAGGGAAACATTATTGGAAAAGACACAGTGGCATGAGAGAGTGTAGTGTATTAAGAGAATTAAAATAACCTAAATCTCTTTGTGAGGCAACACAATACAGGGTTATGTGTTAAACTCTTAGGAATAACATCTTTAAATGTTGCTGCTAAGTCACTTCAGTTGTGTCCGACTCTGTGCAACCCCATAGACAGCAGCCCACCAGGCTTCACCGTCCCTGGGATTCTCCAGGCAAGAACACTGGAGTGGGTTGCCATTTCCGAAGTGAAGTCGCTCAGTCATGTCCGACTCTTTGAGACCCCATAGACTGCAGCCTACCAGGATCTTCTGTCCATGGGATTTTCCAGGCAAGAGTACCGGAGTGGATTGCCATTGCCTTCTCTGATCTTTAAATGTTAGGCAAGAATAAAAATGAAAAAGGAAGTTTACTAAGGAAAATTTAAACATCAACTAAAAAGGAATATATATTACAGGATCCTAGATAGGGATATTATAAAAATGTGAATTTCTTCCTAATTAATGTATAATAAATAATATATTTAACTAATTGTATTATAATAATAATATAACATACTGAGACCTTACTCTGCCCTAGGCATTGGTTCAAGAAATTAGCATATGTTAATTTATATTTTAAATCTAATTTGTGTGATTATATAAATTTACATCAATTATCTTATACTTACTTTAATTTTCACAACTCTATGAGGTAAGTAGTGCTATTATCTCCATTTTATAGATGAGGAAACTGAAGCACAAAGGGGCTATAGAACTTTCCCAGTGACACTGTGATAGTAAGTGGCAGTTGAGAATTCAAACTCAGGCAGGTTTTTTGCAGAGCCTAAGCTTGTAAGAATAATATTACAAGAATTCTAATCAAAATGCTAGTGAGAGTTTTCCCTTGGGAGCATGGCGAAGTGGTTATCTATAAGAAGAAGCAGATGAAGCTAATTGTAAATGTTTTTTTAAGGATAATATTAATATAAAAGTAGAGAGTTAACTCTGCCAGATATTCAACCAAATTCTAAAGTTGTGATAATTAAAAGTGTGCTTTGTCCCAAAGATAGACACAGGTCAATGGAGCAAAGTTTAAAATTAGGAAGACATATATGTGAATTTAATATAGGTAGAGGAGGTTTTACAAAGCATGAGGAAAGGGAAAGTTATTTAATAAGTGCTGTAAAAATTATTGATTAGCTTTTTTGAGGGAAAAAAATGAATCATAGACTACAAACCAAAATAAGTTCCAGATTAATTGAATGTAAAGATACACAAAACACTTTTAAATTTTCTAAAATTCTAAAATAATTCTAGTATCATTTCTAAATGGAAAATAAGTTCCTAAGCATAGAAAAGAACACTCATTTTACTACACATTTAACAGATTTTTATTAAGCACCTATTATGCACCAGGTACTGTGAACATGTAAATGGAAAATACTGTATTTTTCTAAAACCATTAAAAAATTAATAAGCAAATATTCAATGTGAAAAGATCTTTTTAGTAATCATAACACTATATTAAGATCCTTAACAAATAATTCATGTAAGTTGATAGACAAAATTCCAAATTCCAGTAAATATATGAGGAAGAAGTGATAATTCACAAAAAAGAAAAACAAACACTCCACAAATATTTGTTTAAAAAATAGTTTCAAACTCATTAATAATCAAAGTAATGCAAATTTAAACATGTGATCATATATAACAACAAATTCACAAAGCAGGTAAGGGTTTCAGTGAGGCAAGATCTTTCAAATGCTGTTGATGCTTCAGATGTTGTTTACTAGGAATAAAATTCATAGAAAAAAAGTCTGCCTCTACATAAAAAAGATTTTAAAAGATTTTTTTAAAGCCTCATACCCTTTGGCATCTAAATTCCTGTCTTAGGAATCTGTCCTAAAATAGTAATCAGAAATACTGGCAAAAGATACAAACAAAAAACTGGGGGAGGGGTAAAATCTAATTATGTAAGAATAGATGCTGTTTTGGTGAACAGTTGGACTTCTATATGAAAGTGAAAGTGTTAGTTGCTCAGTTGTGTCCAACTATTTGTGATCCCATGGACTGTAGCCCATCAGGCTACTCTGTCAATGGAATTCTCCAGGCAAGAATACTGGGAGTGAGTAGCCATTCACTTCTCCAGGGGATCTTCCCAACCCAGGGATCAAACAGGATTTCCTGCATTGAAGGCAGATTCTTTACTGTCTGAGCCACCAGGGAAGTCCAGCATTTCTATATAATGAAATACTAACATATTCATAGATTAAATATTTAAGATTAAATATATTAAACAATGTTTACAAAGTACTTTAATTGAATATGTATGCAATTAAGTGAAAAGAGAAAAACAGTAAATTGTATGATCTCTTAATTATATAAAAAACATATACAGAGAATAGATTAAAAAGAAAGTATGCCAAATATTTTGTGTAAGGTTTAAAATTATGAGTAAGATTTGTCAACATTTTCCCACTTCTAAATTTTCTATTATGAGCACTAAAAGGTAGAGTCAGAAGTTAAGACTATAAAATGTGTTAATATTTTAAAAGAAAAAAATCAATGGATATATCAATCATTTGTCTTGCTAATAATACTAATTTAACTCCTCCCATATTCCTAGCTGTAATATTTTATATTGATATTTGACTGCCATATTGCCTAATTAGCATAGATATTGTATTAATATTCCTATAACAAGGTAAAGAAAAGTTAGGGGAAATGTTTTCTCCAATATCAGTAAAATAACATAGGCTCCTGAAAACGTACAACCTGAAATGACAACACCAGAACCATATTTAAAGTTGAATATAGGGAGGATTCCCCTCAAGAAGTCAGCAAAATTTTTTGCTTCATTGTAAAAGTGACTAAACAAAGTTGAAACAGACCCATTATTGTTAAACACAATGAGATCATGGATTGTTATCATTATTATATACTATTATAATCAGACCATGAACTGTCATTATCATTAGAGATACATTTAATATATTTTAACAAAGCCCATTGCCATAAACAAGGAAGCCAGATGTTTCTCTGTGGACCCCCAATTACTCTTTAGCAGTGACTGCTAAAGCAGCAGTCCACTCATTCTAGAGCACAGAAAACTCACCAGGAAGTGAAAAATCCCATTTTCCACATGTTTTAAAGCATGTTAACACTTGTCAACCCACTCCAGAATTCTTGGCTGGAAAATTCCATGGACAAAGGAGCTATGGAGTCACAAAGAGTTGGACATGACTGAGCTTGCACACATGTAAATGTATACTTATTTCATATTTTTTAAAGTGTGTACACTTAGAATCCCTCTCTACTCATTCAATATTCTGCCTAAGTAGAGGGAGCTTTACTTTATCCTTTAAAGCTAACTTTTCCTTCCTCCAAAAATATAAAGTCACTGTCACCACTTCAAACAAGAAAGAAAGATTAATTCATTGTTACCTGAATATCTTTTTATTCTGTCTTGAAATTTTGCATAAAAACATTTTCATAGGAAAGTGAGAGGGAAAACTGTCATGAATGAAACTAGGTAACTATAATAACCTTTTCTTCTTAATTTTGCCATTTTCAATTTACATTTGGGTGGTCAGTGATGGGGGTGAGGGTGTAAACAAGTGTCATAAAATGAACAACTGGAAACAAAACTCTTATAAATCTTTCTGAATAAAAAGCCTAACTTTTAATTGAAATAAGAGTGAAATGAGCTCTGTCCACAGGAACGGTGGCAGAATCATTCCTGAATTATTCTAACATTTTCCAATCTAATTGGTTGATCCCCGTCCACCAGCAGAGACCAGGGTCACTTCTAGCTGTCCCCTCCCCACCTTTTAGACTTGGCCTTATAGCTCAGTTCAGGAGTTACAGAGCCACCAACAGGACTTCACCTAAGTCGTATAACTCTTGCCTACTCTCTTCTTGGGGCTTTCTGGCTCATTCTCCTTACCGTGCAAACCCTGATCACAGAACCTAAAGCAAGGTGTGTGGTTGAGGGGAGTGTTGCCTCCATTCAAATCAGAGGGGAGACCTTGCATATTTGCTTTCTGTGTTTGCTGGGAATAAAGCCATGGGAGTGGTGACTGGGTGCACCCAAGATAACATTGAAATGTCCAGATGCACAGGCTTGTTTCCTGGAGAACGTGTATAGACTAGAAATTGGGGTATAGGTGTGTATCAGGACCTTGACATCCAGATTCAAGGAACGTCTCGCTAAAATGTGTCTGAATTCAGACGCCAGACACATACCACCCACAGGAAGTAGCAGGTCCATCAATTCTCTAATGTAATTCTAAAATCAAATTGTGTCTACAAAACACACTGGCTGATGGCTGGCCAAGTCTCTGTTTTGGTGATTCCTGACATTTTGACCAACTGTAGTAAAGACTGTTCTGCAAAATGTAGAGGAGAACAGTGTATGACACCTGAAAGGGTGCTGAAGTGTTTCAGCTTATCCTGTCCATGTTACAGATGAAAACTCTGTGATCCACATAAGCGGAGCCATTTGCCCCAATCGCCCAGCACACAGCATGTCAAGGACCGGGTCAGGAGCAGATGCTAGGCCTCTCAGTAACCAGGTCAGGGTCTCTGGTCCAGCCTGCCTGTTTCCTCCTCATGGCCTTTTGTGGAACTTCTGTGTCTGCTTGCCACATGGTCTTCATTTGGTTCCTGCGAGTGAAAGGGTGAGATGTCCGTCAACACAACGCCCTGCTTCTTCCCATCCCAGATCCAATTCCGGCAGACCCAGAGTATAGCTGTAGGATATGGCTCCCCTCTCAAGAGTGGGGACAACTCTGCCTGCCCTGTCACTCCATATGGAAACAGAGAAGGAGTCCCAGAGTAGAAGTTGAGATGGGACTTCCACCTTTGCCATCTTTTAAATTCAGCAGCTGTGGTGCAAGGCACCGGGGCAAGTACCTTAACCTCTTTACCTTGCTTGACTCACCACCCCCTCCCCCCAAAACTATGGGTGGGGAATAATTAATACCTGCTCTACCCATTTCTGTAAGATCAAAATGGAAAGATGTCAGTGTAATGGTGGTTTACGAGTTGTGAAGAGAAAATGTCTGGTGTGAGACAGATTTCTGGAGCCGTGTTTTTTAAGTGAGGTCAGTCGAACTGGTTTCCCGTGATGAACAGGGCCTCAAGGAAGGCTTGTGTGTGTGGTCGGGGGTGGAGGGACGCGAGTCTTAGCTGCGCTTCTTCCCTTGGGGCAGACCCAGAGCCAGGGTGGGGCAGGGGTCCACTCAGACTGCCGCGCCCTCAAACCAACCCGGCCTATGCCACTCCCCAGACAAGTGCCTCTTGGGGCTGCTTCCCTAACAAATGAAAAAATAATGTCCTTGAACCAAGAGTGAAACTGAACTATCTAAGGAAAACACTGTGAACAAACACAGAGGGCCGAGGAAAGCCATCTGATCAGAGCAGCTCCCCGGGAGCTCGGCAGGACGAAGGCGGCAGCTGGGCGGGAGGACGGAGAGCCGGGCCATGTCCACCACCAGATGCCAAGTGGTGGGCTTCCTGCTGTCCATCCTGGGCCTGGCCGGCTGCATCGTTGCCACGGAGATGGACATGTGGAGCACCCAGGACCTATACGACAACCCGGTCACCGCTGTGTTCCAGTATGAAGGGCTCTGGCGCAGTTGCGTGCAGCAGAGCTCAGGCTTCACCGAGTGCCGGCCCTACCTCACCATCCTGGGCCTGCCAGGTAGGCGTGGGCACAGATGAGGCCGGGAGCCGGCTGCTGCTTTCACCGCAGCCAGGAGGGACCTTGGAGTTGGGCTCAGGGCAGGACTCTCACAGCACTGGCTCCCATCAGAGGTGTAAGAGGAGAAGTTGGCCCCATGTCAAAGAGGGCTATGTAGACCTAGGGGAGAACATCCAAGATTTTATACTCAAAGGAATCGCCAGTGAGGAAGCGAGTCATGAGAACAAGGGGGCTATGGTGAGGGCAGGCTCCTGATGATAGAAGAGACAATATTGCTCAAGGAGAAAAGTAATTGTGTGCAGGTATGTGCGTGTGATTTGCTCTTGCCTGCACATACCTAGGGCTAGGTAGGATGGTGAATATTTTCTTACCATCAAAAAAGTTTATCAGGAGTTAATATAATTTCATTATCAATTTGGTTAATTTTTCCTTTGAGAAGTCAGAGTCTCAGTCAGTGCCAGAAAGTATATATCGCCTTTAAATTACAAATATCCTTTCTCTGCATTTGTGTTGAGAGGTTCTGGTGTGCACTCTTCAAAAACAATGCATGTCAAAATATAATTACAGAACTATAATAATTGTAATAGTCTCAGAATATAAATATAATTATAAATGACATCCTTTCACCCCTGGAGATGGTATCAGCTAAATCCTTGTTTCTAATAGATAATTAGTTCAAATAGGAGTCATAGGAACTTTGCATTCTAGATATTATGGGACCTCTACTTGATTTTTTTTTTAAAAAGCAAAGGAAGAAGTAAAAGGTTAATCAGTGCCCCCAAGGAGTAGCCCTGATGTGAGTTTGTTGAAGAAAGGAAAACAGGGCTAGGTTTTGCCTCTCTGAAACAAATACCTTGTGGACAGGTAGATGGGGATAAATTTGCAGGAAACTGCAAGGCCTGTGAAGCCCTTGAAATTGAATTGTGAAAAGCAACTCAATTATCCCCATTTACAGAAAGAAATAGAAAGTGGGTGTCAGAGTAGAACTGGAGTGTTTATTCCATCTTTAGAAGCCACTTGTATTGTGAAACAGACTGATCACTGACTGAGATCTGCTTAAAGCAGTAAGGGAGGCTGGCTGGAGGGAAGAAAGCCCCAGAGAGTGGCTGATGCTACAGGGCAAAGGTCAGAAAGGAGGAGATGCAAGACCATGGATTGTTGAGTTGCTGCTGCTGCTGCTAAGTCGCTTCAGTCGTGTTGGACTCTGTGCGACCCCATAGACGGCAGCCCACCAGGCTCCCCCATCCCTGGGATTCTCAAGGCAAGAACACTGGAGTGGGTTGCCATGTCCTTCTCCAATGCATGAAAGTGCAAAAATGAAAGTGAAGTCGTTGAGTCGTGTCCAACTCAGCAACCCCATGGACTGCAGCCCACCAGGCTCCTCTGTCCATGGGATTTTCCAGGCAAGAGTACTGGAGTGGGGTGCCATTGCTTTCTCCAGTTGAGTTGCTAGCTACACCCAATTTTAACTATTAAATAAAAGAGTAAGAATGACCTTGTATTCAAAATGAAGGCAGGACATTCCATGACTTCAGCTCAATTACCTCTTTCCAGGACCCCATCACACAGTATCAGTCTCTGGCTCATTCTCTGTCTTTCCACACATGAGAATCCCAAATAGCCACACTCTCCAACGTGGTCAGATCGCATTGCTACCACCCTCATTGTTTTTCCATTCTACTGAGGGATCCCATCATCCCTAAGTCCTCTCAGAATCTCTCCTCATCGCCCATCAACAGTCTACTCTGCAGAACGAGATTCCTTCCCTGCCACCTGTCCAAGACCAGCCTCTCCACCAGGGCTCTGAGGGCCCTGCCCCCTCTTGTGTGGCCACCCCTGCTGACCAGCCCCTCCCCTTCTTGCCTCTTTCATCTTTCCTCCTCACTTACGCTTATATCATCTTTTCCTGGAAAACCTTCCTGATTCAGAGCGTTCTCAAGTTCTCTCTCTCCCTAGCTCACTGACAATCAAACTAAAAGACAAAGTTTTTCTCCCATCCCTCCCTCCTCACTCTTAACCTCTTGCATTCCGGTTTCTATCCTTTATTCCTTACGATGTTTGCTCTTTTGACTATGGCAGAAGGTCAGGCCGAATCTTTCAGTCACCAGCTTCCAGTTCTCTGCTCTCCTCTTCCTGGATATTTCAAGGCCCAAACACCTTCCATGGTTCCTCACTCAGCTCAACTAGGGGCAGATGTGACAGCCTGACACACACCTCCAGCGTTACTCAGCTTCCTTCCATTACCCATCTCTTACCAGCCCGCTGCCCCCAGCCCATGCTTCTCCCTTCACAGAGAGAACCCCTGCCCTGCCTGTCTGCATCAGAACTGCATCCCACCAAAAGGCAGGATAGCCATTTCCTGGGACTGAGTTTGTGGAAAAAGAGATACTTTAAATCACTAATCATGTGTGGCCATGGAGAAGAGTGTGGATTTAAGAGTAGCCAGTCCTCAATGCAGCAGGAGTGACCACAGTGCAAATTGGCATCCTGAAATGCAATTATTTGTTTGATGACTTAAGATGTGGCTGACTGACTGGGGTAAGGGAAGAGTGGGAGGATTATTAGGAGGAAAAGACTAGGGAAAAAACTCAAAAGCTACAGGCAGGATCATAAGGCAATGAAGAAGTCAGAGAGGAGGCCAGAGGATGGCTTGTGGATACTTATGGGGCTCCCAAGGGGGTTGAAAGGATTAACATGAACCAGCCAGGACCCAGTGCCTAGAGAGGATGAGGCCACCAGAAACAGTTGCTGAAAGCATATTCTTGAGCATGACAAAAGGCCTTGGGAAGAAACACCTGAAGCAGGGAAGCTGGGAGGAATGCCTGGAGGTAAAAATGGAAGGTTGCAGAGAGCTTAATTTTGCCCTGGAACTCAGGGAGGAATATTATCCTCCTGCAGACAAGTAAGCCTGTAAGTGCTATAAAGGCATGAGGCCGATACTATTTTAATGCTTTAATCATCATAATCACCACTACCAATTATTCAATTCTTCTTTGCTCTTTACTTGCAAAAATCTCACTTTTCATTTATCTGATAAGAATGTATCACATTTAGTTGGAACTGGCAGCCATAGAATAACTTAATTCTATTCATCTGAGGGTCAGACACGACTGAGCGACTTCACTTTGACTTTTCACTTTCATGCATTGGAGAAGGAAATGGCAACCCACTCCAGTGTTCTTGCCTGGAGAATCCCAGGGACGGGGGAGCCTGGTGGGCTGCCGTCTATGGGGTCGCACAGGGTCGGACACGACTGAAGTGACTTAGCAGCAGCAGCAGCTGTGGTATACCTACAGAGATGAAGGAGGTAAATGGTGGTGGTACCAGGACTGTTTACCTGTATATTGCCAGTGCTGTATGGTTTATAGCCCAGGATTCTCTGCACTGGATTCCAAACAACCAATGTAGCATGCAATTCTCCAAAGACAGTGCCCAGAAATAAAAACAGCTATGGTTTATTGGACTGCACAGAAACTCCAGTTTAATCTTCACAGTAATACAAGGAAATATGTATTAGCTTTATTTTTACAAAGGTAAAAACTGAGGCTCAGAGAGCATGGTAAGGTAACATGCCCAAGTTCCCATGGATAGAGGATGACAGAAGTAGGCTATGAACACACAATGAAAGACTTCCAAGTTGTGTCATCTCCCTGCCCACACTCATTCCAGCTCGAAGGGGCTTCCTTACAGTTGAAAGGATTGGTCTAGGCTTAAGCACATAAGAGTAGAGGGTGCATTGGCACTCTGACCCATTGATAGTAATTTCATTAACAATGCACAATCAAGAATATTAAGTATAAAGATACTTATAAAAATACTGATTCCCATTTCCCCTCCCTGGAGACTGGAGACTGTGGCAGGAAAAAAGCAAAGGGCTGTCAATGGACAGGAGGGAGAGGAGGCAAAAGCCTGGCAAACTCATGTTTCTGGCCTCCATGATGGTATCAGAGTCAAGTGATGTTTTCTATAACATGTTGGCAAATATGCACTGAATTTGCTGCTGTAGCAGGGTCCTGTGGTTAGAAGCAGATGAGTTGGGATCCAGGACATAGCTTGGCCACCCACATCTCTTGACCTGGCTTTCTCTAGGTCTGCAATGCCTCACAGGAAGGCATTTGTGTAAAACGTGCTCTGTGACCCATTTACAGGATCTGGCTCTTTTTATTTTTTTGGCCTTACCTTGTGGCATCCAGAGATCTTAGTTGCCCAACCAGAGACTGAACTCTCCCTACTTTCATTTAAAGTGCTGAGTCCTAACCACTGGATCTTCTGAAAAGTCTCTACAAGATCTGGCTCTTGGCATCATTAAATCATTACTGTCATGTCTACACCGCCCAAAGCTCTCAGTTAGGATATTGATCTTCCAGGTTTTTTTCTTCTCCAAAATCAGATGCCTTTTATGAATCTAAATATCTAAAGTAAAGATTTCTTTAGGGTCCTTTTTTTCTCCTTTCCATCCCCCATCCCCCTGTGTTCTGAGCTCTTCACTGATTCTCAGCACTGTAACAGGCACTGAATGTCTTGATTTTTTTCACACAACTGACTGCATTTCCCCTTTACCACCTCAATGTGCAAAAACAACAGCCACTGGAGAGCTAGGGAGTCTCCCATTAACCTGTCAATCATATTGACACACACAGCAATGGGGGTGTTTAAGGAAACCATATTTAACCCAGAGAACAGTTTCACAAAATCTGAAATCCATAAGGAAAAAAATATGAAACTGCTCTTATGTATCCTTTCGAAAGGAGCTATCTTGTTTATTTCTTCTTACTACTAGCTAATGTTTCACATAAAGTCTAACGCTCCTGATGCTGTGAAACCAGCTTGCCTTTCCTCAATGTCCAGTGGAAGAAATTGGCCCTGAAAGGTAGAGCTAGTATAAGTTAGTTGTAAAACTGAAATGAGATCTGGAGGAACCTCTTGGATTTGGGTTAAGCTGCTTTCCCTTTCTTCAAAAAAGAGACATGTTTTAGCACAAATGTGATTTTTTAAGTATATGGACAAATATCTGATGTGTACACATTATGGCACATCTGAAGGAGATTCCACAGAGAACTGAGAACACATCTACAAAGCTCAAGAGAACCTGTAACTTGAGTGTAAAAGGAGGCTGTTGCTCTGACTTCTTGATTCTCAAAGCTATGTAGACCCAGAAATCAGGATGCCTCCTCAGCTTGTGCTTGTAAAGATTGTTACTATGGGGTTTTTTTTGTTTGTTTGTTTACTTGGCCGCACTGGGTCTTAGCTGCGGTACTTGGAATCTTCGATCTTCACTGCAGCTTGCAGGATCTTTAGTTGCAGCATGCAAACTCTTAGTTGCAACACATATGCCGGAGAAACGTGTGCTAAGTCACTTCAGTCATGTCTGACTCTTTGGAACCCTATGGACTAAAACTCCCCAGGTTCCTCTGTCCATAGCATTCTCCAGGCAAGAATATTGGAGTGGGTTGCCATTCCCTTCTCCAGGGGATCTTCTGGACCCAGGATCAAACCCATGTCTCTTATGTCTCCTGCATTGGCAGGCAAGTTCTTTACCACTTGTACCACCTGGAAAGCCCATGGGATCTTCAATCTTCATTGAAAATTGGTATCTAATTCCAAATGTAGAACATACAATATCTAATTCGAATATATCATATCTAATTCCTGACCAGGGATCAAACCTGGGCCCCTGCATTGGGAGCATGGAGTCTTAGCCACTGGATCACCAAAGAAGTCCCAAGGTTGTTAATTTGATAGCAGGGGCATCACACCCTAGCATGAATTGGTCAGTGGTGGGGCATCATTGCTTTGTGGGAACATACATGGTCAGAGTTACGTAGTTGGAGCCCACCTTAGAGTTGAAAAGGCAATAGGACAGAACCCACCTACACCGCATCAGCCTGCTCATTGCCCACCAGATCCTAAGCCCACTTTTCCTGATCTCCTCCCTATGTTGGTCCAAGCCTTTCTCTTCCTCCTCTTCTCAAATCTTCTTCCACTCCTGCCCTTCACGCTCTCTCACACATGTCTTTTTCAAATCCTTAACTGTATTTTACCAAATGAAAGGATTCAGGTTTGTACATGGTTAGTACAAGCCAAAGCCATGTAGAGTTGGAGAGAGATAACTACTTTTTTCAATTGTCTTATTTTTAATTAATTTTTATACAATTTTTAAAGATTACTTTCCCTTTACAGTTATTACTGAGTATTGGCTACATTCCTCATGTTGTACCCTATATCCTTGTAACCTATTTACATCCTCCACTCCTCTACCCCAATATTACCCCTCGTCAATCCCCACTGGTAACTACTACTTTGTTCTCTATGGAAAAATAGCTTCTTTTTAGGGAAGGGGAAGAAACTGAATCTTACAGATCCTGACTTAGTTCTATGCTGGGACCAAGCAGCATCTGATCTTCACAACATTTCTTTGCAAGAAATCTCTCTATCCCACTCCAGAGTTGGGGAGACTTGGCTTCTGTGAGGTTGAAAGACTTGCCTAACGACACTTGGTATCATGAAGTCTGTGGGATCTCATGAGATGCGTAGGACCTCCATATGGGTTCCCCAGGATCTCTGGAGAATCAAGGCCCTCCCACCTTGTTCTGAAGGCCTTTCCTCTAAGGTCTGGCCTCAGACTTACCTCTTCTGGGATCCCCCTCTTTGGACGCCTCCACCAGACCTACCTGCCTCCAATCTGAGGCCAAGCTGTGCATGAAGATATGAGTCATCTCCCCTCCCCATCCCAACAAAGACTCCATGCCCAGGCTTTGGCACTTGGTGACTTGCTGTCTCATCAGCCCCACCCCCACCCTCCAGCCAGCTCAGTGATATCAGCTACTAGAACTCTTTCCTCTTAACTCCCCATTCTGAGCACCTCCTCCTAAGCCCTCTTGATTATTAAGCCCCCAGATTATTCCTTGCAGTTTTATGTCACTGAACAATTAAATGAAAGTTCCTAGGGATCAGGGCAAAGCATAAATATTTATCTAAAAGTTTCCCCAGGAGATGCTAAGGTACAGCCAGGATTGGGAACCATGTCCAAAAACACCTTGCCTGTCAGTTCATAGCTACTTTGGGAGAATAAGATATATAGCAACAGGGAAGGAACATTCAGTTCCCATTTTTCTGTTTGCTTCTGTCAGCTCTGAATCCTGCCCACCCTTCAGCTCTGATAATATGTCTTTGTTCATTGGAAAGAATGCTGTAGTCACACCTTTAGTGCAGGGAATCAGTCTATAGAGCCAGTTGACTCACCTGTTATCAGCTGATAAGCCTATGCCTCTTGCTCAGAATATCAAATAAGACACAGAGTAGCTAAAAGAGAAATGTACCTCCTTTGGGAGCCATTTCTCTGGTTATGTATCTAAGGAGAAGGATTAGAATCCTGGATGGTAGAGTCTTCCAGATGGAAAGAAGTTCCAGTCACCACCATGCACCTCCATGGACATTACTAAACATAGGGAATCTAGCAGTGAGTAGTAAAGAACATTGTCCCTCACTCTGGCAATTGCCCCCATCACAGCCCCCACCCTCAGAAGAACCCCTCCCCAAGGGGTCTCCAAAGCAAGGAGAGCTTAATTCATCCATCCAGGTTCAGAGTTTTGGCTTTGACTGTGGTTCCACAAAATATAAGTGGTAGGAGTAAGCCAATCCTATCCATAGAAGGAGATTCTAAATATAAAAAGGAGCTCAAAGTCACGGTGGACCTGATTCAAAGCAGGTACCAGTGTTGATCAGAAATCCAGAAATCAAGAGCAAGCAGAAAATAAATAAGGTCTTATTTCTGACCTTAATTTGACCCAGCAGAGGCAAGAGGGCATCTGAGAGCCCGAGACAAAGGCTGGCCAAAACAGGCTGACTGGGGCTCCAGTACCCAAAGGCTCCTGTGGCACACACAGCAGCAACTGCTGTCCACATCAGGCAAGACCAGAGCTTTTATTAATATCTCCCACCAGCCAGCATCACCATCCCTTCCAGTCCAACAAGGCCGGGGTAGACCACATATCTCAGCCACAGCAACAGTCACAGCACATATGTGATACATTTTTGAGACTAAATACTAGAACCACTCAATTGAAAGAGATTCAGTGACCCCATCCCTGCTCAGGATAAATATAAAAAAGGGACATTCCTTATTCTACTTTGTTAATATTGTCTGGTTCGTTGGTTGGTTGGTTAGTTGGTTGATTGAGTTTTGGTTGTTTTAACCAGATGCCTTGCCAGGTGCTTCCCAAAATGGTAAAAAGATTTTGTTCTCTGAATGGCTTAAGGTTTAAGATATCAGAACAAGAGCAGTTATTACAACTTCAAATAGGCTTTTGAGTATATTTGAAGTTCATAAAAGGCCCATGGGGACAAGATAGAAGGAAAGTTAAAGTCTCTTCCTCATTCAAAAACAGAAGAGCCCTAAGGATATTTCCTGAAGTCTGGGGATTCCCCAAAAATGTCCTCTCCTGAACTAACCTTCTTGAACCACAGTTTTGAAGCTTAATTGTGTGTGTGTGTGTGTCTGTGTGAAAGAGAACTAGAACCACACAATGAGTGATGTCAGAAAGCGGTTCCATTATGATTTCTTAGCCAAGGTACTTCCAAGGTGAAAAGACATTTAAGGTTCAGTATTTCCAATGGAAATAAAATCTTCCCAGGTTGTAAACTGCTTGAAGACAGTGATTATTTCTCATGAAATTTTATTCCTCATACAGTACCTGGGAAAGAGCTTAGCAGAGAATTTGAGCTTAAAAAATTCTTGATGAATAAATGAATGAATTCATGGATGAGTGCATGAATCTGTTAACATATGACTATGAGAGTTTATCAACATGCTGAGTGAATACACAAAGGTGTAAATGAATACATGAGGAGATGACACATGCTTGCATTTGCCAGTGAGGGAATGTATGGGGTGTTTGTTCCCAGTATGTGTGAGGCCAACAAAGCCATTGGGCAAGGCATTGGAAAACAGTGGTAACATGCTAGAGCCCTCTTAAGGAGTAGATCCAAAGGCCATTCTTAAACCCTCATGAGTTCTTTTCAGCTTCCTGAGGTCTCCATGACACTAGCATCAGAAAAGTGCAAGCCCAAGATGCCAATGTTCAGCACCTCTCCCAGGAGTGAATGGTCAGATACTAGAAGATTGATCCACACTGTAAACCAACACATTTACCCTGGGAAAATAGTTGTTAACAGGGCCAAGATTGATGATGGATGCCTATAGAAATCTCTTCCCAGCAAGGAAGCAAAGTTAAAATCATAAGTTTTCTTAGGGAGAAGAATCAAGGATCAATGGCATAGAACTAGAGTATCTGGTTTCCATCGTCTCCCTACCTGGTGAGAAAGTTCCCAGGGCTCCATTCCTCAGACACAGCAGAAGGCTTTTTAATGAATTCTGCATGATCTACCTCTCCTCTTTTCAGTATCTTTCATTGATTGCCAATTCTCCCATCATGACAAATTGCTTTATGATACACATCTTAGAGTGAATAAGCAGGCAGTTCCATGGATATTGGCCATATTTGAGATGGAAATCTTTGCAAAGAGATTGGAAAGAATTTCTCCCAGGGCTTCCTTGTCTTGAGAGTCACATTTATAAATACTCTCCTGGGGCAGGTAATTCCCTGAGATGACTTTTGGAGAATATTCCTTTATACACTCTTACCATCCATTTCAGAGGATGACATTTTATGGCTGAGTCTCCAAGTTTGAAGGATACATTCTATTAGGAGTTTACAGAACCCCGTACCTTGCTGGCAGCCAGAACTCTGCCTGTTTTTCCAGGATAAAGTACCTCAGAGCAACGTACTGTGATGGGAAAATAACTATTTTAAGACAGCTCCAGCTTTGCCCCCCCAGCCCTGCTTTTCCTTTGATATGTGTGTCTGGGAAGGTTATTTAACCTCTGAGTTTCGATTTCTTTAAATAATATTACCTACATTGTAGAGTTTTTAAAATATGGATTCAGTTTTTTAATGTCCGAAAAGTCTCTAATAGCTTTCAATTAAAAGTAGCAATTGGCTATGACAACTTGGACAGGACAGAGCTCTCTGCTTTGCTTCATGTGGTCTTCAGTTCTGTTCCACCAGAATTACCCACCCTAGTGGCCTCTCCCTCTAGGAGACACAAGAACTCATTTGTCTTCCTTTTGTAAAGTTCATTATGCTTGTAGTGGACATGTTTGATGACCATCTTTCCCCACTTTGGCATAAGCTCCATGAGGGCAGAGACCTGTTCATTATTGTCATCCCTATGTCTAGTCATGGGAGGGGGGGTTCACGCAGTAAAAACCTGTTGCTAAGACTCGCTGCACTTTAAGGAGGCACTAGAAACCACTTTAGAAGTATCTGGAGGGGAGGTCACTGCAAGAGAGTCCCCAGAGGACAAAGAACTTCCATTGATTCCTGGAAAGGGAACAGCTGATAAACTGTGGTTGTGCTGAAAGACCTGAGATTGATATAATCATCTTTTTATATAGGCCCCAAATACAGCTCACCATGACCTTAATAGTCCCTTTGGGAAGAGGCAATGATACAGTGCCCTTGGTATATCATCTAGTGACTTTGCTTCATTATAGGCTATAAATTAAATTGAGTTTTCTGGAAGTGGACACAACTCTATGAAGCACTGAGCCCCTGTGAAAAGACTAGAGAAGAAAGATGTTTGAACTGGAAGATAAAGCAACCCAGTTTTACTATAATCTCTATCAATAATTTTTTTCTATCAATAATCTTTAATGTCACCTTAGTCAAGCCATCTTCCCTTCTTGGAACACAGATTATCAGGTTTTAAAATGAGGAGATGAAATATTAGTAATTAATATTCTTAATAGCTAAATTCCCTTGACCCTCCCAGCTCCAATAGTCCATAGTTTTCTCATTCTATAGACATCTGCATGCATGTTTTTCATCAATCAGAGGAGTTTAAGTGATGGTTTTGCACTTTCCGTAATTTCGTATCTCCAACAATGACAAGGTTCACAGTTTCTGGGCTTTCTGCCTCTCAGAAGTTCGGTATTGGTTGGTTGTAGTTTCTCTGTTGTATTAAACCTAATCAATCTGGCGGAGGTGGTCTTATCTGTCTGCTTTGTCCTGTCCCTTGTCCCACAGCCATGCTGCAGGCAGTGCGAGCCCTGATGATCGTGGGCATCGTCCTGAGTGTCATTGGCCTCCTGGTGGCCATCTTTGCCCTGAAGTGCATCCGTATGGGCAACATGGATGACTCCGCCAAAGCCAAAATGACACTCACCTCCGGGATCATGTTCATCATCGCAGGTAAACAAGGAGCCTGGGGAGCCGCCTCTCAGATGCACACCCGGGAATGTCAAAGCAAAATCATTCTGGCAGAGAAAACACAGCTTCTCCCTACTGAGCATAGTCTGAACATGGGTGAAAGCTTTACACACTGGGCTTCAAGATCTGAGATTAAGCCTCGACTACACTCTACAGAATTACCACAGTGCTAAGGTCCCTCTTAGCTGCCAGCCTCACCTCACTATAGGAGATTCTCAACTCTAAGGTAGTCAAGTGACTCTATCCCTAAAGGCATTATTTTGCTGAGACTTTACAAAATGATTTTAAGGGAAGAACCCTTGACATTGTCAAAGGACCAGGGCCCAAATATTAATATTTGTACTATTGACCCCTTGTCCTGAGATGGAAAATCCCTTTCTGCACACACACCCATCCCTCCACAAGTAGAGATAAGAGACAGCCCAACTCATAGTGAGAATTCAGTAATCAGTGCTTGAATTGACCATTCTGTTATAGGAATGGAGTATTCTGCAACCTGCTCATCTAAACTCATGTAAGCATACACTGTCTCACAAACAATGTGATTGCTTTAAAGCTGACTCCAGAGTCTTCTTGTTCTTTGCTTGCAGGTCTCTGTGCAATCGCTGGAGTGTCTGTGTTTGCCAACATGCTGGTTACTAACTTCTGGATGTCCACAGCCAGCATGTTCACCAGCATGGGGGGGATGGTGCAGACCGTTCAGACCAGGTAACCTCCTAATCTAGACTCAGTATTTCTCAGTGAACATTGTTGTAAAAATCCGATTAAGCACATATGCCTAATGTGACTGTCAGGGCCTGAAATAGCAAAAATTTATCAGAGGCAGCCATGCCATATCATAAATCAACAATGATCTGTAAATTCATAAACTTCATTTCAGTGAAATATCCTTGGTGATATGACTTGAGGCTGATCTGACATTTCCATTGAAATACAGCGACAGTTCACAGTATTTATCTAACACTCTTACACAGGCCCCATTGTGGTGGCAATGAAACAGGCACTGTTAACCCAAGCATGTAAATGAGCATCACCCCACATCTCCAGTCAGTGACAGGAACCCAGCTAGGGACAGGGAAAAGCTAGAATAGAAATGAGTGAGGTGCAATATAGGTGAAAAAGTGATGTTTCTTCCTTGTATGGCTGCTCTTTCTCTCATTCATTAACTCATTCATTCTACAAATGTATCGAACACCTGCTGTGGGCCAGGAATCATTCTGAGTTCTTGGAATAACAACAAAGTCCTTGTTCTCATGGGGGTCACAGACTAGCAGAGGGAGATGAAACCTCACTGTAATTTGGTGTTGCAAGCAGAGTAGAACTTTTCAAAGATGCAAGAGGAATTCCAACACCTGTATTCATTTAGCCACTTCAAAGGAATGTATTTTATAGCAAGAAGCAGCAGCAAATTCCTGAAGGAGAAAGATCTTTTTCTAGGAGAGTCATGTAAATATTATACCTAAGTGACCCATCATCTCTAGAGTGGATATGCTTGGTATTTCTCCAGCAACATCCATCATGGAAGACAGATGAGTGTGAGCATGTGATAAATCCATTACTCTCTGGCTCCCTGGAACTCCATTCACCATATGTGTTCCTGCATTGTTTTAAGAATGGGAAAGATATGATCCCCATAAGGTGCCCTCATCCTCCTTTACAGTCCTCCCATGGTCTCTTGACTACAAGGACAACTTAGAACCATGCTAATCAACTCATCCTGGTTTCTCTGGGTGGTTGTTGTTGTTGTTCAGTCAGTAAGTCATATCTGACTCTCTGTGACCCCATGGACTGCAGCTTGCCAGGCTTCCCTGTCCTTCACCATCTCCCAGAGCTTGCTCAAACTCAAGTCCATTGAGTCAGTGATGCCATCCAACCACCTCATCCTCTGTCACCCACTTCTCCTCCTGCCTTCAATCTTTCCCAGCATCAGGGTCTTTTCCAACCAATCAGCTCTTTGCATCAGGTGGCCAAAGACTGGGACTTCAGCTTCAGCATCAGTCCTTCCAATGAACATTCAGGGTTGATTTCCTTTAGGATTGACTGGTTTGATCTCCTTGCTTCCCAAAGGACCCTCAAGAGTCTTCTCCAGCACCACAATTCAAAAGCATCAATTCTTAGGCACTCAGCCTTCTTTATGGTCCAACTCTCACATCCGTACATGACTACTGGAAAAACCATAGCCTTGACTATATGGACCTTTGTCAGCGAGGTCCATATAGTCAAGGCTATATGCAAAGGTTATAAAAAGCAAGAGGTCTCTGCCTTTTATATGGACCTTTGTCAGCGAGGTCCATATAGTCAAGGCTATATGCAAGAAGCTATGAAAAGCAAGAAGTCTCTGCTTTTTATACACTGTCTAGGTTTGTCATAGCTTTTCTTCCAGGGAGAAAGCATCTTTTAATTTCATGGCTGCAGTCACTATCCAGTGATTTTGGAGCCCAAGAAAGTAAAGTCTGTCACTGCTTTCCTGGAACTTACCCAGTTTTAGCCCTGATAGGCCCAGATCCTAGGAAACTTCTCTGTCATGGGCAAATCAGGATGGTTGGTCACTCTACTTAGAAAAGCCCACCTTGTCTACAGTGTCTGGATGCCTAGTGTCAGTGCCCCTGCCTGGAAAAGTCACCCAATACCAGGGATCCAGGACTAATGCCCACCATTGCTGTCTTACATTATCTCCTTAGAACCTGCCCACGTCTCTTGGACAGGTAACTTCAGAGATTTTTGTTCTCAGGTTATCCTGTTTGGATATAATTGACAAGGGGGAAGGTCACCAGTTTTACTGTCAGACCTCTACAGGTTAGAATTCAGTGTGGGCTGGAACAGAAGCACCATCGGGGTATGGTCTGTGTCTTGTTCACCCCTCTGTTCCAGTGCCAGGCAGTAGGAGGCACATAGTAGGAGATCAATAAATACTTGTTGACCAAGTAAGTAAAGAAATGAATGAAGAAATGAATGGTCTCTTCACATTAGGTCTTTCAAAAACCAGCATCCATGCTTCTACTGGCATGGATGGTTACCAGGGTTACTTGAGTTAGAGATGAGAAAAGCTTCTTGGTCCATAGTAAGAACTCAAGAGACCAAAATTCCTTCTAAAATAATAACTTGAGACTGATCCCATATCGCTCATACTTCTCTTACCAAACCTTCAAGACACTTCCCTTTGCCAATAGGGAAGAAGTAGAATTTTCCTGAGGTGTTTCTCTGAAATTAGAGACTCACAATGAATTCTATGCCTGAGTGATGTTAGGGGCATAAGAATCTCACAACTGTTTTGCTGAATAGCTTCAGTTCCAATTCTAATCTCAGAGCACCTGATTCAGTTGACTGTGACCCAAAGGACTGTGTGTTCAGGGGCGGGCTGGAGTAGGTGTGAAATCTGAAAGTGGGGACCGAGAGGATGAGCATGGCCAGGTTCACAGGGTAGAGCCTGGGCGGTTGAGTCAGCCACATTCATAGCCACTCTCTCCCCACCCAGGTACACCTTTGGTGCGGCTCTGTTCGTGGGGTGGGTCGCTGGAGGCCTCACGCTGATTGGGGGCGTGCTGATGTGCATCGCCTGCCGGGGTCTGGCCCCCGAGGAAACCAAGTGAGTCTCCCCATCCCAATGTAATCAGACATTTGATCCAAGTCCATTTTAACATATCATTTGCAGCCAGAACGATCAGCATATGTATACAGAAGAACGCTATTGACAAAAAGATCATGAACCTTATGTTTTATGGGGAAGCCTAAAGAACAGAACAGGAATATGTCAGCCTGAGAAGATTTAGAAGTGATGCTATTGAAGGAAAAACGAAACAGCCCTCTAGGCTGCCCCCCAACTCCAGTACTTCATAACTTGATGATTCTCAGCTGGGAGCAATTGTACCCGCCTCCCCACCTCTCCCCACCCCCTACCCCTGTCCTGGTCCCCAGGAGATATTTGGCAACATCTAAAGACTCTCGATTGTTACAGCTCTGGAGTGGAGGGTTGAGTGATACTTAAATCTGGTGGGTGGAGGCCAGGGATACTGCTAAACATCCTGGAAAGCACAGGACAGGCCCCTACAACAAAGATTTTCAGTTTCAGAATGTTAGTAACACTGATGCTGAGAACACCTATTGTACTTTTCTCACTGTGACTGGGATTGGGAGACCTGGCTCCATCTGGTTCTCCTGCTTACCAGTCCTGTGACCTCTAGCCAGTCATCTGCCTTCTCTGAGCCTCTGTTACCTCATACACATACTGAGCAGGTTAGCAGAGATGGGTTGCTCGTACGTACTGATCAGCTTACAAATTCTATGATTCTTTGGCATAACCATGTTCCCCTGAACATTGTTTCTGGTTCAGCTTCATCTGAATTGATGAACAGATGGAACTCACTGGTCACTAACCCCCAACTCTAATACAAAGCAAGAAATTCTGCTCCACTGCAGAGGCTGAAAAGCTAGTGTCCCAAAGCCCAAAACAGCGGCTATCTCAGTTTACCTCGGACTAAGGGTTTCCTGGGACACTGGACTTTCAGTGCTAAAAGTCAGACATCCTAGAGAAAATGGGTAATTTGTCCTGCTACCAAATACATCTCTAGTTGGTCATAGAGTGTTTCTTTTTCTTTCAGCTACAAAGCCGTCTCTTACCATGCCTCAGGCCACAACGTCGCCTACAGGCCTGGAGGCTTCAAAGCCAGCACTGGCTTTGAGTCCAACACCAGAAACAAGAAGATATATGATGGGGGTGCCCGCACAGAGGATGAGGGACAGTCTCCTCCTTCCAAGTACGACTACGTGTAGCCCTCCCCCCAGGTCACCCGGGCAGGGGCAGAAGAAACCCCTCGAGATCTCACCCCAAAACAAGGAATTCTACCTTGATTTCCCATAGCTTTTGACTCACAGTTGGAAGTTAGAAAGCCTTGGTTTCCCCTGTGGTGAGGCCAGATGGTCTTGGCTACATGCCTCTGTCTCTAAATGTTCCATTACAAAACAGCTGAGCTATCATAGAGCATTAGAGGCTAGAGCCCACATCTTCCAGTCCTCTTCTCTCTTTTTTTTTTGATATAACCTTTTTAATCTGATGATAGAATATGGATTGATAAATCGTTTAGATCACTTAGGCAAAATGTCCATCCTCCTTCTAGCTGACAGCCCATTGAAGATCTATTTCCCAGCTCCTCCCCCGGAACAATTCTGAAAGGAAAAAATGAGTCAATCAAAAGACATCATTTTCTGCTATTTCATTTTTGCCTCCCCTCCCACCCCCAGCCCTCACTTGGCTACTAATAAACACTGATTGAAGAAGAGATAGGGAAATGGGAAAATATTTATTATATCTGCAGTTCATTATCTGAGTTTTCTTACACTGTGATCTTTAACATTACTTGGGCCAAAGTGATTTCACTTGGAGGAAACTAACATTTCCACCTCTGCTAACATCTGCTGGACTCCCCATGCATGTCCTCTTTCTGTCACAGGCCAGAAAGAGTCTCTGGAGGAACAAGAAAAGGATTTTTTCTTTTTCCTATTTTTTTTTTTTGTAATCTAAATATATTTGGTATTCTAAATATAGTTAGAATAAATAATGTATTAGTGAAATGATACACTGTCTCTGTGAATTAGCCTCACCCCTGCACATGAATAGAAGAAAACGAAAAAATAATTGCTTTGATGTTGTCTGTATTGTACTTGGTAAAATCACATTGAAGTCTGAATTTCATGAAATGCTCACTGATCCTATTTCTTTCCCTTTGAGGTCTCCTGGACTCTGGTTATGGATGATAGAATCAGTGTAATCCATGTAAAAACCAAATAATGGGACACAGCAGGCCCTAGGAAGTGAGTTGAAACTAGTTCTATTTTGAAATGTGATGAGGCTGAATGTAATGCTTCCCAGGGACATGTGGCCACTCTCACAAGCCTACAGGCCGCTGAGAGTTGAGGGTAGCACTTACTTGCTGTTCCCTTCACTGATTTCACCTCCACTGGTTGGACCATTAGATGTCCAAGAACTCTCTGCAGCGACCCACCTTCCCTGCATTTGTGTCACTGCTGCCAAAAGCCTAACCTCCTTCCTCCAGGCCACCAGCATCCTGTCCCAGCACCAGAGCCAGAACAGGCCCCCCAGGGAACTGTGGTAAGGGTACTCTCTCAAAACTACCTAGTCAGGCAGCGGCACTGCCACTGAGGGAATCTGACCAGTGGGTTATTATTTGAGGGGTTAGGGGAGGAAGCCCTCATGCCAATAGTGCATGTGAAAGTGGCTTCCAAGGAAACAAGGAATATTCACCGGGGTCTTCAGGATCGAAAGACTATGTTCAGGGGAACTCCAGACCATGGCCCATTAAACAGAGGAATCATGTTCACCAAGAACCCAAGTAGTCAACCCAGAGACCCTACTCACTGTGATAAGCATGCATGCGTGCTCAGTTGCTTCAGTCATGTCTAACTCTTTGCAATTCCATGGACTGTAGCTTCCCCAGACTCCTCTGTCCATGGGATTCTCCAGGCAAGAATACTGGAGTGGGTTGCCATTCCCTCTTCCAGGGAACCTTCCCAACCCAGGGATCAAACCCGAGTCTCCTGCATTGTAGGCAGATTCTTTACCACTGAGCCACTGGAGAAGCCCTCTCACTGAGACAGCAGTGTTTAAAGACCAAATCAGTACTCATGAAACTCTAAGATGGGATAAAGAATGGACAAATAAAATCAGGATGGACCTAGAGATGACCATACTAAGTGAAGTAAGTCAGAGAAAGACAAATATCATATGATATCACTTGTATGTGAAATCTTAAAAAATGATACAAATGAACTTATTTACAAAACAAAAACAGACTCATAGGCTTAGAGAAAGAATTCATGGTTACCAGAGGGGCAGGGTTAGGGGAGGGATAGATTGGGAGTTTGGGATTGACTTGTCTACACTGCTATCTTTAAAATAGATAACCAAAATGACCTACTGCAAAAAATAAATAAATGAAAAATAAATAAAATCAGCAAATGCATGCACACCAAAAAAGTAGGGGTTGGGAGAGAGAAAGCTGAGCAATGTAAGAAGTGGAGATTGTTCAGTCTTCAGGTTTGAAGGCGTGTGCACAGTCAATTCCCCCTCCCACCAGGGCAAAGTCCTGGTCAGTTCCAAGGCCCTGAGGTGTGACTCTTTAATTAGCGTGCTCTCCATCAACACTAAATTATTTGAAAGCCTCCATGTAGTTACAGCATGGTTTGTAATTTTTTTTGTTGCTCTGTCTTATTGTATATGCATTGAGTATTGACCTGCATGTTTTGTTACTTAAATATTAAAGATACTGTTATCTCACTTTTGAACAGCTTCTGCTCTTTTTTCCTAAGCTTCAGAGAGTGGAGTTAGGAGCCTCAGCACCTCAAAGCTGAGCGCATCTCCCTGGGGTGTTCTGTTTGCAGAATCCATGTCTTCTCAGCAGTAGCCAGGCTGCCTGGAGGTCGGCCAGGTCTGCCCCAGTCCAGTTAGTAGTTTCTGCAGGTTGGGAAGCCTGAATGAAAAGGGATTCCCAGAGCTGCCAGGCATGCAGTATGGGGTCCAAAAACCAAGATTAGCTTGTCCGACCCTGAGTGCGCCAGCCTGGATGTCTAATGTCATCGATCAGCCCTGGAGCAGGTAAAACAAGATATCCAGTGCCTGTGCCCTTGATGACATCAAGGGCTGGCTTGACCAGCTCAGTTAGCCGTACTCACTGAGGCTGCAGCAGTCTTTGGGAACAACATGAACTACAGAATCAGAACATCCCAACCCCTAATCCAGGTCACATCACTTCCCAGCTGTGTTAGCTTGAGCAAAGCACTTAACCTTTCAGAGTCTCAGTTTCCTTATCTATAGAATATAAATAATAATAAGGCTAATGGAATAATGTAAGTAAAGGATCTATTTAAGTGAAAACATCCGACTTGAACAACTTTAAGACAAACAGGGCCTTGGCTTGTGTAGCTAGGATATGAGGCCAGGGTAGGTTTCAGGCATAGCTGGATCAAGGGATAGGATCAAGACTCTACCTTTTTCTGTCCACATCTCACATCTGCTTTCCTGTCAGTTGGTGTGCTTCCCAGGCAGCCTGTCCCCCATAGGAGAGCAGTGATGGATCTTATTTCCAGGCATAGGCCATCTTTCAGCTAGGGAAACTTGCCAAACTTTCCTGATATCTGTAGGAGAAAAAAGTCCTGATAAAACTCACTGGACTATTTGAGTCATGCATCCATCCCGTAACCTCTTCCTATAACCAGAGCAATGGTATTAGCTTAAATAAGCCTGGGTCCCTCAGTCAAAACACAGATTCATCAGATTCATCACTTGCCTCACAATCCGCCTGCAAGGCAGGAGATGCAGGAGACACAGGTTTGACCCCTGGATTGGGAAGATCTCCTGGAGGAGGAAATGGCAACGCATTCCAGTATTCTTGCCTGGAGCATCCCATGGAGGGGTTGTGGGAGCCTGGTGGACTACAGTTAATAGGGTCGCAAAGAGTCAGACATGACTGAAGCGACTGAGCCCACAAGCACAAAGACTGTATTCTAGGCACCCAGAGTCCTTAGCAATCCGACACTTACTGCTTTGCCTCATTTTTTAGCCCCTTTGGTTGAACCTGAACTCCAAGAAAAGCCTCAGAGGCATAACCTCTGAACCTCTCTGACCATTTACCAAACAGCACAGCATTTACAGTACAGAGAGAGAAGGTCTGGGGGCCTGGTTTTATTCTCACGGGAAACTGATAATTATAACCTAAAAATGACAAAAAAAAAAAACCCTTCACATTCAATTTTTAAACAAGTTACCAAACTGGTTAGTAGAAAACTAAAATTAGGGACATTTTGAAGACTCTGTGTAAAAACAGAGTGTGCAAGTCACAAGGTACATGCTCAAAATATGCCTCATCACTGTTACCCATAAAAATCCCTGAGGAATCCTGAGGAGTAGGCTAGTGTTTTGCTGTGATTCATATTGAGGTAGAAAAGAAAGGCAGTTAATCAATGTTTCCATAGGATGTCCAATTCTTTTTCCTTTTTCTTAGGTAATAGCCTCATCCTGCCTCCACAGACATTATACAGGGTTACCCACTGCAACAACCACACCTTTTGCCAAAGTGCCTGGCATCTCAGAGTTGGAGCATTTCACTGGAGACAGCACTGGCCTTGGAATCCAGTCTTTGGGGAAACCTGAACTCCTGGTCCTGACTCCACGGCCAACGTTGTGTGACCTTGAAAGGATCCATCACAAAGATTCCCCAACTTTTGTTTCTTTATTGAGTCGTTGAGATTATCAATACTGCATTCAGGGCTTTACGTACTTTAATCTTCCAACACCCCTGAACTCTCCCCACCAGCCTTCATCCTGTGACCAGATACTCAGAGAACACACATTCACAAACATGCACTCATAGATACACAGACTCAAACATTCAGCTATATCTCTGGATGCTGAGAAGAATCCACAGTTTCCTTGATTTTTCACTTCTCAGGCATTTGCAGAAACCTCAGAACCTCTTTTTAACTATTTCATTTGTCCAGCTGAGGCCAGGCTGATTTATCATCCCTCCCAATGCATGCTGAAGAAGGAAAGGGAGTATTTTCTTCAGAATACCCCAAATTAATATGAAATGAGTAAAAGACATAATAGGAGTTGAGGATAAACAGTTTTCTTTTGGTTTCATGTTAAGTGCAAGATACTATATCGTGGAGACAAAATGTCACTAAAAGTATTCAAATCCTATTCTTGAGCAAAAGTATTTAATTTAGATACAGAAAAAGGATCTAACAGTGATGGTTTTCAGTATGTATACCACCACAATATTCAATACTAAAGGAAACTACTACCTAATGATCAAATAAGATGAAAAGCTAGCCACCTCTACTATAGGATTGCTAAGAGAAATCAGAGATTTCTTCCTGGAGAAGGAGGAGTCGGAACCTGCTTGGAGATGAGGAACATGCAAGTGCCTTCTATAGAAAATATCATATTTTGTCTTATCTTTTAACTTAGATTTTGGGGGAAAATGTGAAGATAATGGAATACCTAATATGAAAAAAGGCTAAAAATATTTGTTCTTTAATCCAGCAGTTCCTTTTTCATATTCCCTAAGGAAATAATCATAAATATTTATACCCAAAGATATACATCAATTGTTTGGAAGAGTGAAACTGGATCAACTTAAAATCCAACTAGAAGACTTAAATAAATAATAATTTATTTATTAATCATAAATTAATACACAACCATTAAATTAGTAAGATATTTTAAATATTAATTCTTTTAAGTGGTGCATTGAAAATGCTGTGGAAAGAAATATATTCTAAAATATTTTAAAGTGGTTGCTCTTATAGTGATATAATGATTCTTTTTCTTTATACTTCTCAAGATTTTCCAAATTTTCTTCAATGAGAATATCTTCATTTCATACCCAAAGGAAAAAACAAAACAAAAAATTTATGGAGAAACAAAAACTTGAAAATGAGATCCAGACATGGTACAACAACATGAATATACTTAAATATACACTTCAAAACAGTTAATATGGTAAATTTTATGATACATGCCTTTTTAACTACAATTTAAAAATAACATCCAAGCAGGAAGTCCACAAGGGCAGGTGCAGCCTGTTACCTGGAGACCTAACCATCTCAGGCAACTTGGTGGCAGGGAGCTAATAAGTCCTGGCTGAACAGAGCTCTGTGTTTATTCTGAACTAATAAGATGAAATGCTCATGAGCCCAGAAATTGGACCTCTATTGAATTGTTTCTGTTTTTCTTCCCCTCTGAAGATCCTGTGGCATTCATTTCTCCATTTCATCCCCTTTACTCATCCTTGAAGATGGGACACAGAGGTCCACACCCCATAGAGGATGAGGACCAGAAGAGAGTTAGGGGAGCCAGGAACAAGAGTCCACACCTGCATTTAATCTCTTACTTTCCCCCCAAGATCACACATTCCCTCTCCATTGGCCTCCCCAGTTCCCAGCTCCTTTTTCTGGGAGAAGGACCAACCCAGAAGAGCAAGGACATCTGCTGTGGGGAGGCTGATCTAACGTCAGCCGGTGGTCTAGACCTCCCCTCCCCTGTGTAGGGAAATATCCCGAGCAGACCCTCAGCTCCCAAGCCTTCAACACCTGGAACACATCCAACCTGCATCTGAGTAAAAAAGGAGATTAGTATAAGCTGTGTGTCTTGTATGTGAAGAGGAAGCCTTTAGGGGCCTCAGTGAGTTTCTCAGGGTTTCTAAAAGCTAATCTGAACCTCAGTTGGTGTGTCACCATTAGACTCCACTCAGAGATGTTAGGAATCAGGCAGAATTTAGTAGTTCTTTTATTTTAATTTGGGAAAGTAAAGTTTTAGAAACCTAGGACTTACATAAAAATGAAAAAATAAAACAAGGACTTCCCTGGTAGTGAAGTAGCTAAGACTTCTGGTTCCCAGTGGAGGGGCCCCAGGTTCTATCCCTGCTCAGGGAACTAGATCCCACACATCACAACCAAGACCCAGGGCAGCCAAATAAATAACTATAAATATTTTTAAAATATATTTTTAAATGAAGAAACCAAAATAAACTCCCCTTTCCTGAATAGACGTTAGAAGTTAAGAGAAAAGCTTTGATAGCAGAAATGAATAATGATGAAAGATCACTTTGAGGCTTAAAAAAATACAGAAAATTACTAATATTAATATTGCTATCATTATCACCTATTGAGATCTATTAGATTTCAGATACAGCTTCAGGCCTCTTTTTTGTACACTAGCCCCAATCCTTAAAATAATTCATGGGACAAATATTACTATCCCACTAAGCCATGGTGGAGTAGAAGGACATGTGCTCATCTTCTTCTGTGAGAACACCTAAACAGCAACTAGTTGCCAAATAATCATCAACAGGAGAATGTTGGATCCCATTAAAAAAAGATACCCTGCATCCAAGGGCAAAGGAGAAGCCCAAACAAGACAGTAGGAGGGGTGCAAATGTATATAAAATCAAATCTCAGACCCACTAGAGATGCTCGGAGGGTGCAAACAAAACCTCAGGTACACCAGGACCCAGGGAATGGAGCAGTGACCTCCACAAGAGACTGAGCCAGACCTGCCTTTGAGTGTTTGAGTGTCTCCTGCGGAGGCACAGGTCAGCAGTGACCTGCCACAGGGATGGGGGCTTTGGCTGTAGCAGACCTGGGAGGCATGGCATGTGGCATAGGTCCTTTTAGAGGAGGCTGCCATTGGCTCCAGTGAGCCTCTGAGCAGAAGACCCAAACAGAAGACACAAACTAAGGTACAATTGTATGAAAGACACAAACTAAGGTACAATTGTATGAAAGAAGTTCTTGCACTGTTGCAAAAGTTCTAGGGCTGACAACAGATTTCCCAACCTGGGGATCTGGCAAAGGGACTGAGAAAACTCAGGGAATTTGACTTTGAAGGCCAGAGGGATTTAATTGCAGAACTTCAATTCTGGGACTGGGGAAACAGACTGCTGGAGGGCACAAACAAAACCTTGCACACACCAGGACCCAGAATAACGGAGCAGTGACCCCATAAGAGACTGGCCAGACTTGCCTGTGAATGTCCAGGACTCTCTGGCGGAGGCGTGGGTCAACAGTAGCCTGCTGCAGGGACAGGGGCATTGACTGCAACAGTTCTGGGAGCTGGCATAAGTCCTTTTGAAGGAGGTCACCATTACCACCATTAGCCCACCATAGTTTGGCTTCAGGCCTAACTACAGGGAGGGAACACAGCCCCACCCATCAGCAGAAAATTGGATTAAAGATTTACTGAACATGCTCTTGCTCACCAGACCAAAACACAGTTTTCCCCACAGCCAGTCCCTCCCATCAGGAAGCTTCCACAAGCCTCTTATCCTCATCCGTCAAAGGGCAGACAGTATGAAAACCACAATCACAGGAAACTAACCAACTAACGTAGGGCTTCCCTGGTGACTCTGATGGTAAAGAATCCACCTGCAGTGTGGGAGACCTGGGTTTGATCTCTGGGTTGGGAAGATCCCCTGGAGAAAGGAACAGCTACCCACTCCAGTCTTCTGGTCTGGAGAATGCCATGGACTGTACAATCCAAGGGGTCACCAAAAGTTAAACATAACTGAGCGACTTTCACTTTCTAACAAAACTGATCACATATATCACAGCCTTGTCTAACTCAATGAAACTATGAGCATGCTGTGTAGGACCACCTGAGACAGATGGGTCATGGTGGAGAGTTCTGACAAAACATGGTCCACTAGAGAAGACAATGGCAAACCACTTCAGTATTCTTGCCTTGAGAATCCCATGAACAGTATGAAAAGGCAAAAAGATAAGACACTGAAAGACGAACTCCCCAGGTCAGTAGGTGCCCAATATGCTACTGGGGAAGACTGGAGAAACAGCTCCAGAAGGAATGAAGAGGCTGAGCCAAAGTGGAAACAGTGCCCAGTTGTGGATGTGTTTGGTGGTGAAAGTAAAGTCCGATGCTGTAAAGAACAATATTGCACAGGAACCTGGAATGTTAGGTCCATGAACCAAGGTAAATTGGAAGTGGTCAAACAGGAGATGGCAAGAGAGAACATCAACATTTTAGGAATCAGTGAACTAAAACCAACTGGAATGGGTGAATTTAATTCAGATGACCATTATATCTACTATTACTGGCAAGAATGCCTTAGAAGAAATGGAGTAGCCCTCATTGTCAACAAGAGTCCAAAATGCAGTACTTGGGTTCAGTCTCAAAAATGACAGAATGATTTCTGTTCATTTCCAAGGCAAACCATTCAATATCACAGTAAGCTAAGTCTGTGCCCCAAACACTAAAGCCAAAGAAGCTGAAGCTGAACAGTTCTATGAAGACGTATAAGATCTTCTAGAACTAATACCAAAAAAAAGATGTCTTTTTCATCATAGGGGACTGGAATGCAAAAGTGGGAAGTCAAGAGATACCTGGAGTAACAGGCAAGTTTGGTCTTAGAGTACAAAATGAAGCAGGGCAAAGGCTAACAGAGTTGTGCCAAGAGAACGCACTGGTCATAATAAACACCCCCTTCCAACAACACAAGACACCTGACAATACACATGGACATCACCAGATGGTGGTTACCAAAATCAGATTGATTATCTTCTTCGTAGCTGAAGATGGAGAAGCTCTATACAGTCAGGAAAAACAACACCAGGAGCTGACTGCTGCTCAGATCATGAACTCCTTACTGCAAAATTCAGACTTAAATTGAAGAAAGTAGGGAAAACCATTAGACCATTCAGATATGATGTAAACCAAATCCCTTACAATTATACAGTAGAAGTGACAAATAGATTCATAAGATTAGATCTGATAGAAAGACTGACTGAAGAACTATGGATGGAGGTCTGTAAGATTGCACAGGAGGCAGTAATCAAAACCATCCCCAAGGAAAAGAAAGGCAAAATGGTTGTCTGAGAAGGCCTTACAAGTAGCTGAGGAAAGAAGAGAAATGAAAAGCAAAGGAGAAAAGGAAAGATATACCCATCTGAATGCAGAGTTCCAAAGAACAGCAAAGAGAGATGAGAAAGCCTTTCTAAGTGAACACTGCAAAGAAATAGAGGAAAATAATAGAATCAGAAATGCTAGAGATCTCTTCAAGAAAATTAGAGATACCAAGAGAATATTTCATGCAAAGATGGGCACAATAAAGGACAGAAATGGTATGGACCTAACAGAAGCAGAAGATATTAAGAAGAGGTGTCAAGAACACACAGAAGAACTATACAAAAAAAGATTTTAATGACCCAGATAACCATGATGGTGTGATCACTCACCTAAAGCCAGACATCTTGGAGTGCAAAGTCAAATGGGCCATAGGAAGCATTAGTATGAACAAAGCTAGTGGAAGTGATAGAACTCCAGCTGAGCTATTTCAAATCCTAAAAGATGGTGTTGTGAAAGTGCTTCACTCAATATGCCAGCAAATTTGGAAAACTCAGCAGTGGCCACAGGACTGGAAAATGTCAGTTTTCATTCCAATACCAAAGAAAAGCAATGCCAAGGAATGTTCAAACTACCACATAACTGCATTCACTTCATATGCTATTAAAGTAATGCTCAAAATTCTCCCAGCTAGACTTCAACAGTATGTGAACCAAGAACTCCAAGATGTTAAAGTTGGATTTAGAAAAGACAGAGGAACCAGAGATCAAATTGCCAACATCTGTTGGATCATAGAAAAACCAAGAGAATTCCAGAAAAACATCTACTTTGGCTTCATTGACTGTGCTAAAGGCTTTGACTGTGTTGATCACAACAAACTGTGGGAAATTCTTCAGGAGATGGGAATACCAGACCACCTTATCTGCCTCCTGAGAAACTTGTGTGCAGGTCAAGAAGCAACAGTTAGAACTGGACATGGAACAACAGACTGTTTCCAAATTGGGAAAGGAGTATGTCAAAGGAGTATGTATGTTGTTACCCTGCTTATTTAACTTATATGCAGAGTACATCATAGGAAATGCCAGGCTGGGTGAAACACAAGCTGGAATCAAGATTCCCAGGAGAAATATCAATAACCTCAGATACGCAGATGACACCATGTTTATGGCAGAAAGTGAAGAGGAACTAAAGAGCCTTTTGATGAAGGTAAAAGAGGAGAGTGAAAAAGCTTATTTAAAGCTCAATATTCAAAAAATGAAGATCGTGGCATCCAGTCCCATCACTTCATGGCAAATAAGTGAAACAATGGAAACAGTGACAGACTTTATTTTGGGGGGCTCCAAAATCACTACAGATGTTGAGTGCAGACATGAAATTAAAAGATGCTTGCTCCTTAGAAGAAAAGCTACAACCAACCTAAACAGCCTATTAAAAAGCAGAGACGTTACTTTGCTGACAAAGATCTGTCTAGTCAAAGCTATGGTTTTTCCAGTAGTCATGAATGGAGGTGACAGTTGGACCATAAAGAAGGCTGAGCACTGAAGAATTGATGCTTTTGAGCTGTGGTTGGAGAAGACTCTTGAGAGTCCCTTGGACTGCAAGGAGATACAACCAGTCCATCCTAAAGGTAATCAACCCTGAATATTCATTGAAAGGACTGATGCTGAAGCTGAAGCTCTAATACTTTGGCCACCTGATTAGAAGAGCCAACTCATTAGAAAAGACCCTGGTTCTGGGAAAGATTGAAGGCAGGAGCAGAAGTGGACAACAGAGGATGAGATGGTTGGATGGCATCACTGACCCAATGACATGAGCTTGAGCAAGTTCTGGGAGATGGTGAAGGACAGGGAAACCTGGTGTGCTGCAGTCCATGGGGTCGCAAAGAGTCAGACATGACTGAGCAACTGAAGAACAACATTTCACAAATGAATAAACCTAGGCTCTGAGAGGTTAAGTGTCTTGTCTAAGTGAGGTGATCAACTGTCCTGATTTGTTCAGTACCATCCTGGGTTTAGCACTGAATGTCCTGCCTTCTAGGAAAACCCTTAGCCTTCAGCAAATTAGGACATCTGGTCACCGCATGCCAAAGCTACATAGGTAATAGGAAAACATGAAACTCAACAAAGGTTTGTCTGGCTTCACACCTCACTCTCTTTCCACTATGCTAGAGTGAATCCCACTAAGGGAAAATACATACATTTACGCACACACAGAAGAGGGAAGGAAGGGAGAAGGGAAGGAGAGGAAGAGTGAGGAAAAAAGAGAAAGAGAGGAGGAAAGGAGGAATAAATCTACTTTAAAGGAAAAAGTATTTGCCTATGAAGCCAAGAAACATAATACTTAAAACAATATACTGTAAAATTTCATCTTTTAATTCTCAAATTTCAAAAAGTATCAAAAAAAGATCAAATCTATTGTAAATGGTAGACAAACAGATGGTAGGGATGGAGGAGGACATCAGGCCAGCTGATTCCTCTGAGCTAATACATTCAGCCTCTACAAAACTCTCAATGTGCTGTGTGATGCCAGTACACTTCTAAGGGTTTCCCGGCTCAGGAAGTCTGAGGTGTGATGCCACCCAGAGGGTCAAGGAAGGCCCATGGCCCCCTGTCTGCAGGTGAAATCCCTGATCCCCCAAGCGGTGATAGCCAAAAGCCACCCAAAGATCACTGGGGTTGGGTTTGGGCTGAGGCTCATTTCATCTCAGTGCTAATCTCAGGTTAGAGCTCTCTAGCAATCTGAGATCTCAGTCAGTCTCCACCAATCAAGAGTTTTTCCATTCCTTTCTTGTCTCGAGTGGAGTTGGATGTGACCTGCTCGCTCCGGTCTCAGTTTTGTAACCAGTCCAAACTTTCCCTGTTATCAAAGCTGCCGCCCTTAACCTTTGTTGACAATAAAAAGCATATTTATTTTGTTCAACAAGCCAACTTGAATTTCCCCAGAGAATTTTTTGAAAGGTAAAATATCAAACATATTAATCATGTAGGACTTTGCCACCCATACTCATTGCCCAAAGGAGGACAGTTGTCATGGCAATGGTTCTGGTAAGGAGGATGGAGTCTGGCTGAAGGGTGAATAAAATACCATAACGGGGCAGAAGCCACCCAGCCAGCCAATCCCTTATGATCCTGGGAGTGTTTGCCCAAGTCTCAGGAGTTAAGAGAGTGAGAGAAAGAAAAGTGTCCAGCAAACATTCTGAGGGGTGGGGCTGAGGGGTCAGAATGTGGGTAGAGATATTTTGAAAGTCCATGGAGGGTGCATGTGACTGTGTCTTCTCCTGAGAGCTCCCAGAACCCTCCCGCCAGTATCCCTTGTGCAGTCAGACCAGCCCCATTCATCTGCAAAGAGGCACAGCCAAAGGGGCAGAGAGAAGCCAGGGGAGAGTGCACTGGAGACTTGGTGTCAGAATGACCCTCACAGCCACTTTGGCAACATACTCCAAGTCCCTACCTGGTTCATTCTCTGTGACCCAGTGGTCACTTCCTGGGAACCTGCCCAAAGAGAATCATGCACGTGGAGGCTGTTTCTCAGTCACGTCCGATTCTTTGTGATCCCATGGACTGCAGTCTGTCCGGTTCCTCGGTCCATGGAATTTTTCAGGCAAAAACACTGAAGTGGGTTATCATTTCCTTCTCCAGGGGATCTTCCCCACCCAGGATTGAACCTAGATCTCTTGCTTCTCCTACATTGCAGGCAGATTCTTTACCACTATTCTTTACCTGGGAAGCCCCAAAAGGGGATCATTCTGACTTAAAAAAACTTGGTCTGCAGCTAAGGAAACCATCAACTGAAGGTACTTGGTAGTACTTCCGGTACTAGTATCAGACAATATATGTATTTCCATGTGCAAGAAATACCACTGAAATGGTAGGAGAAAGCTGGGCAAAAATAAACTTTACCTTCTAAACAAACAAAATTCAGTCCATATGGAGAGAATAAGTCCTCCACTTGTAGAATTTGCAAAAGTTCTATACACCAACCCAGGTGCTCATTACTGCCAGGGCTGTGTCTATAAAAAGAACATCTGTGCAATGTGGGGGGAAGGGCTTTAGATACCAAAATCCACCAGCGAACATCTGTCTAGATGATTGATGCCATTACTGGCTTTCAATATGATTTTACTTTCTTCTTGGACTTTTCAAGGCATTAAGTAGATGTTCAAGTTATAAAATAATATGTTTTAAGACAAATACTTAAGTTTAAAGCAGGAGAGTTGATAGGTGTTCATTCTTGCCCTCTCAAGAAGTTCTGAATAGCAACAATGTAACAATGCTTTAAATAGTTATTTTCCTTACAAGCATTTTGTTGAACTAGAATAAGTGGCAAATTTAATGGAAAAAATTTCCTGGTTTAGAAGCACTTTTATTTAACATTATTCATGTAATTCTTATTATCCTCTCCCTCTATTCTATTACAGATACTGCAGATGTGAGTAGGATATTATTAATATTTTGATCTGAACTTGGCATCCAGACTTAAAACTCTCTCCTCATTGCCTTGGTTGCACAGTTCTTCAAATCAACAGTTCTTTAATTAATTACAGTTTCACAGAGTATTTAAATATTTGAGACTATTGTTGCTAAATAGTTGCTTTGTAATCTGCTCAGACCCAAATCAAACAGAAGTTGTACTTATGATTTTTTAATTTGTTCTTGAAGCCAAAATGTCAATATCTTTCACATGAGATCAAGAACACAAGGAACACTCCTGCTGCTGCTGCTGCTGCTAAGTCGTTTCAGTCGTGTCTGACTCTGTGCGACCCCATAGACTCCCACCAGGCTCCCCCGTCCCTGGGA
>NW_011494956.1:13046233-13095903 GCF_000754665.1 Bison bison bison | reverse complement strand
TACTGGAGTTGGGTGCCATTGCCTTCTCTACATAGGTCCAAATGAATACACTGGACTTCAGAAAGCATCACACATTAAGTGGAATTCAAACTGTCATGAAAGCCAGGAAAAGAGCGTTTGTAATGTAAATGAATCACCACTCTTTGGGAAAGTTGTTTGAAGCAGAAACCAAACCTTTCTTTTTAACCTCTTCCTCTCCCACCAAAATAGATTATTGATGATAGATAGAAAATAGGTAGATAGATAGGAACAAAGGAAGGGAAAGGATTTGGGTACAAAGAAGTTCAGGGTTGTTTTTAATTCTGTAAGACTAAAAAAGTGGGGTGAGGGAACCTTATTCTTAACAGCAAGGAAGAAGTTAAACTATAATGTGGTAGCATAGTGAAGTATGATACAGACAATAAAATGATGTTTAAGAAATCACCATAACCGATAGAGAAATGCTCATGCTTTCATGTTATAAGAAAAGGTAAAATTCATCATTGTAAATACAATATGATCTGAATCATAGGGAAACCAACAAGAATCTGGAAGGAAATGCATCAGCTATTGACAGGTCTTGTCCTGAAGTGCTGAGACTATGGTAAGTTTATTTTCTTCTACTCTGTTCTTCTAAAATTTCTATAACAGGCAGGTAATTTTTATTTTCTCAATAATAATCAACTCTAAAAGACTCAGTATTGTCTCTTACCTCATAGCAACTCCCAACCCTCATTACTCTTATCTGTTTGTACTAAAGAGGCTGGAAAACTCAAATGGTCACTTTTCCAGCCACCTCTGACCTAGCAGAAGGCACGTTACAGTTCTAACAAGTGAGATGTGAGTGGAAGTCTGAGACCTGCCTTTCCCCCTTCCTCCTCCTCCTTGTCTAGAATGGAGTGACTGAGGCTGCAGCAGGCATCTGGTAACCAAGCTGAAAAGGCCCAGAGACCCGCATAGATGCTGGCTGTAATGCTGTTGGGTGCTGCACCCATGCCAGCAGCTGAGCGTTGTTAAGAACATGATGCAAAATGCTGGAGAAAGCTGTGCACCAGCAAGGCCAAGAGCAGAAGTTCTCAACCATTAGATTTATGTGGGGACATCTTATAAGTACTGATGCCTGGGTCCTGACCCAGGAAATTATGATTTAACTGGTCTGGGCTGTGCTCTAGACAGGGTGATTTTCTTTAATTCCCTAGTTCATTCAGCCAGAGTTGAGAACCAAGTTCTGGAGGCATATAGAAAAAGGAGGTCTGAGCTAACAGCCCACTACCCAGTGGTTCAGACTTTCCATTATGTAAAACCAATAAACCTCACTGTCGTTGCATTTTCTGTTGAATATATTCCTAACTGATGTAATTTTACTGTTTCTTAAGGCTGGCCCAAGAGTCTGAAAACAAGAGCAAAAAATAAAATTTCACAGCACATAGTAGTCATGTAGATATTTCTGTTTCTCTCTGTGGACTTTTCTCCCTTTGAAATCAAACCCAGGCAAAGAGAGATTTATGAAGTATGTAAAAGTACAATTTCATTGCCAAGACATGACACCTCATTTCTCTGTGCCTCCATTGGTACTGCCCCCTTGTGGCAAAGGTCAGGAACTACGGCAAAACTCACACCTCTCATCCTTGTCCAGCCCCTAGTCTCCCTTCCCTTGAGGTCAGCACCTGGCTATACCTCTGAATTGAAAAGCCTTGACACTCAAAGTATGGTCCATGGGCCAGCAGTTTTGGTATTGTGACCAAGAAGGACTCTATGGGACTTTCCCAGGTCAGACCCCTCCCACATAACCTTTAGCTTTATCTCCTCTCTGATGTACCTAGCTAATAGTATCCAATGCACATTTGCAGCAGGCTCTTCCTCCCTCCCCCTTCTCCCCAGGCTAGGGTTGGGACCTGGAGCCCCCTCGGCCTCAGCCCTCTCCCTACTACTGTACATCCCAGGAAGGAATGGGAAAGGAACATATTAAATCCCTTCTTTTAACCTTTATGCTGCAGCAAGTGTGCCAATCCCACAGCAAGTCCTTTGCTGCTAAGTCACTTCAGTTGTGTCCAACTCTGTGAGACTGCATGGACTGCAGCCTACCAGGCTCCTCCATCCATGGGATTTTCCAGGCAAGAACACTGGAGTGGGGTGCCATTACCTGCAAGTCCTTTAGCAAAGTAAAATTTCTGACAACTTTGAAGGGAAAAACATTAATCACCATTTTTTGTGTGTATCTAGAAGAAAATAGGACCTTAGAGGAAATGAAGGGATCAGGATGGGAGAGCAGAAGTGGAGTTGGGTAGAGCCTATATACCCATTCAGAAATTCTTACACAACAGAACACCCACCATTCAGGAAACCTTTTGCCGGAGGATCTGGGAGAACAGGCGTCTATGCGACTAACACCTAGATCCTGGCACACGCAGTCAAGGCTTTAGTGACAAGAGAAGACAAAGTCTGTCTCCCAGTTTACAAACGAAGGGGCTATACATGAAGAGAAAAAAAGTCACTCTGAGGCAGGAGAGAGGCTAAGTGCCCCAGTGGGTCCTGGATCAGTGATTCAGCGTATCTGGCACAGGACATTTTTAAGTCAGACACAGGCTGGCATTGCTCACTAGCCCCTTGTCTCAGCCCTTGGGAGCTTATGCCAAGGTTTAGGCAGAGGAGTTTGGAACTGGGTGGGTGGCACTCCTCTTGGATGACAACCTCCTCCCAGCTCAGACAGAAGCAGCTAAGCAAACTGATGCTTGTGTCAGCTGGAGTTGCAACCCTTGCCGCTCAGTCAAGGTGGCAAGCTGAGCTGACACAGGACGCTCACCCCCAACCACCAGTTCAATTACACAGAAATGCTATATAAAATTGACCAGAAATTTTTTCTTCTCTTTAGCCAAACTGGAGTGGGGCACCCACAAGTGTTGGAAATGAAAAAAGAAAGAGAGAGAAAGGAAGGAAGGTAGGTGGAAGGAAAGAAAGAAAGAAAACAGCCTGAAATAACTGAAACTATAGGGTCCCAGAGCAGTTACTCCATATGGATGCATCCACATCCCACCATACACAGGCTTCCCTCACAAAAACACCTTTCACTAAAGTTAGGCTTACTATCAAAAGTTATAAAGCATGTAAGGAAATAAATCATGATGAGAAAGTCTCTAGATTTGACAACCAAGAGGAATCAGAAATCAGGGTCTATGACTAATAGAAAAATATAAGAGGCTGTAAAATAAGGATACTTTAAATGTATCCTCAAAAAAAAGAATTGGGGGGGTGGGAAGCAGGTGGTATTTTAAAATGAATCAAATAAAAATGCTGGAAATTTAAGACTTAGTTGTTGATCTAACAATCATGGTCAAATCAAATAGTGGACTAGACATAGCACTGGAGAAGGCAATGGCACCCCACTCCAGTGTTCTTGCTTGGAGAATCCCAGGGACGGGGGAGCCTGGTGGGCTGCTGTCTCTGGCGTCACACTGACTCGGACACAACTGAAGTGACGCAGCAGCAGCAGCAGCAGCAGCAGCAGCAGATATAGCACGGTATCTCGGAAGGCTGAGTAAAGGAAATGAATTAAGTTATACTTAGGGACACAGTCATGAAAATTCAGAATATCAGAAATAAAAAAATTATCTTGAAATAAGTAAAAAATAATTATTATAAATCGATGGCAATGAGACTGACATCAATACCAACAAATACCAGAAGACTTTGTAATCATATCTTCAAAGTTCAGAGGAAAAAATTTTCAAGCTAGAATTTTACACCCAGCTAGGCTATCATTTCAAAGTAAGGACAAGATGAAGGCTTTCCAGGGGCCAGCATAGATGATACTAGCCATTCCAGCTGTCATTGTGCTCAGAACGCATGATGTGATTGTATGAGCCACCCAGAATTCCCCCAGTGGAAAAGGGTTATGTCTGAGGAACTAGAGATCTTGTTGACCTTACTAGGTGGGTATTTTCCCACCTAATAGTCCCTAGAAATATTCCGAATATTCCCAAGAAAATACTACTGAGGATTATACTCAGACACTCAAGAACAAGTGGGCCCTTAAAGATCAAGCATCATCTTAGCTTTAGTGCTTTTACACATCAAAATTACTTCATTAGTTTGAGAAGCACAAAGATAACAACATATCCTAGGTAGGCAGAGGGACCAGCTAAATCTACACTGTGCTTAACCTCGGATGCAAACATACATGAATATCCTGATCAAGTCTTTTTGTATAAAGGAGCAGAAAACCCACTGTAAAATTTGGGGCTTCTGTGTCAGCTGCTTACTCTTCAATTAAAAATGGTTGCACCACCCAGATCCAACTCTGCATGAACTTTTAAAATATCTATTACACTCTAAGCAGAACCTATGTTTCTCTTAGTTTAAATTATTCTCATGAGAATCTGATTGATTTTCTAATCACTAATCAACAGAAAGTTTTGTCACCCTTTGTGAAGGGTTCACCTGTGATCCAATTAGATCTGTCCCTTCAGTAGACTTGGCTATTCAACATCCAATCTATTACCATCACTTTTTCTTGCTAAATAAGTGTATCCACCGCTCATGGGATATTTTTTGATTGATGTAAGTCAATCATAGTGGCTCATTCCCCTTCCCAGTGATTGGTTTAGAGAAAAGAGCATATGATCCAGTTTCAACTAGTGATTCCTAAAAGAAAGTCTGTGGGAGGATTCTAAAACAGATTTCTTCTCTCATAATGAGAAGACAGCAAAATCTACAGAACCATGCCCCAAGATACACACACACACACACACACACACACACATACACACACACACACCTTTCCTTCTCTAAGCATAAAAGGTATGAAAGTCACTCAGTCATGTCCAACTCTTTGTGACCCCATGGACTGTATAGTCCATGGAATTCTCCAGGCCAGAATACTGGAGTGGGTAGCCTTTCCCTTCTCCAGGGTATCTTTCCAACCAGTGATGGAACCCAGGTCTCCCACATTGCTGGCAGATTCTTTACCAGCTGAGCCACAAGAGAAGCCCAAGAATACTGGAGTGGGTAGCCTATCTCTTCTCCAGCAGATCTTCCCAACCCAGGAATGAACCAGGGTCTCCTGCATTGCAAGTGGATCCTTTACCAACTGAGCTATCAGGGAAGCCCCTCCTCTAAGCATAATCAAGATTAAAAATGCTTATTGAAAACACTGAAGCTAGGTTGCTACCGGCCTGAAGATGAAGGAAAGCAGAAGAGAAGCCTAGGAAAAGTGGAGCCAGAACACTAAATTTTTGCTTATTTGCAGACATTCCATCTCTAAACTCTTTGTGATATATGATAGTTAGCTTTTTTATTACATAACTAAATTTCAGTATACATTTACTACTACTCCCTGATAGCTCTGCTGGTAAAGAATCTGCCTGCAATGCAGGAGAGCCTAGTTTGATTCCTGAGTCAGGAAGATCCACTGGAGAACAGATAGGCTACCCACTCCAGTATTCTTGGGCTTCCTTGGTGGCTCAACTGGTAAAGAATCTGCCTGCAATGCGGGAGACCTGGGTTCGATCCCTGGGTTGGGAAGATCCCCTGGAGAAGGGGATGGCTACCCACTCCAGTATTCTGACCTGAAGAATTCCATGGACTGTATAGTCCACGGGGTCACAAAGAGTCGGACATGACTGAGCAACTTTCACTTCACTTCACTTCACTTCAAAGCCAATGTATTTTAATCCAAAGAAACATGGACACCCAGGCCAGGCTTTCTCAGAGGCCTTGAGTGGGTATAGTTCCCACAGAAATATCCACTGTGCCAAGTGGGTTTGGTAGACTTGAGGAACATGAGGAATGTCCTAGGACATCCCAAGAGAATAAAAGTGACAAAGAACAGATTTGCCTGAAGCATGAGTAGGGATGATTCTGGAGGCAGTGTGAAGGCTGTCATTTTGATTGTCATCTAGTCTAGTGTGCACACATATACTTGTGTTTGAGTCTAGTGCAAGGGCATTACAAAAACAAACAAAATATACTAATGACAATAATAGTCCTCCCCTTATCTGTGGTTTCACCTTCTGTGGTTTCAGTTATCCTCCATCAACCATGGTCCAAAAATATTAAAAGGAAAATTCCAGAAGTAAACAATACATAAATTTTAAATTATGCACCATTCTGAGAAGCATGATGAAATCTCATGCCATCCCGCTCTGTCCCACTCTGTCCTCTCCAGGAAGTGAATCATCCCTTTGTCCAGCATTTTCCTCCCATTAGTCACTTAGTAGCCATCCTGGTTATCAGATCAACTGTCCTGATATAAAAGTGCTTGTATTCAAGTAACCTTTATTTTACTTAATAATGACTCCAATGCACAAGAGTACTGATGAAATTCAGATGTGCCAAAAGAAGCATAAAGTATTTCCTTTAAGTGAAAAGGTGAAAGTTCTTGACATAGAAAAGAAGAAATACACTAAGACTTATGATTAGAATGATTTTTCTATCTGTGAAATTGTGGAGGAGGAAAAAGAAGTTTGTGCTGGTTGTGCTATCATACCTCAAAATGTAGAATTTATAGCCACAGAGCATGATAAATGTACTTTTATTAGTATCTTGTTATAATTACTCTATGTTGTTATTAGTTATCATTTAACAAGTATCTCACTGCATCTAATTCACAAATTAAACTTTATCTTAAGCATGTATGTATAGAAAAAATACAGTATACATAGGGTTAAGAACTATCCGAGGGCTCAGGCATCCACTGGGGGTTTTGGAACATATCCCCATGGATAACAGGGAACTAATCTTAATGGCATCCTGAGAGGTTCTAGTAGTTTGGTGCTATGACCTAGCCATGTCAGGAGACTAGACTGAAGCCTCCTTAGAGGGAAGAGAGGTCTTTGAATTGTGGGTATTAAATGGGCCCAAAAGTCTCCCTGTTTGGAGCCAGGGACAACAATGATTGGGTATTAAAGTCAGACAGATTCCAACTGACTGTGCTGAGAACCAGGGCTTCCCAGGCGGCGCTAGTGGTAAAGAACCTGCCTGCCAAAGCAGGAGACGTAAAACACATGAGTTGGATCCCTGGGTCGGGAAGACCCCCTGGAGGAGAGCATGGCAATCCACTCCAGTATTCTTGGCTGGAGAATCCCACTGACAGAGGAGGCTGGCAGGCTATGGTCCATAGGGTCTCTAAGAATCAGACACAACTGAAGTGACAGCACGCCCCTGCTGAGAAGGACTCAGGCATGAGAGACTCCCATGGTCAATAAGCAGTGTCTGTCAGGAACTGGCTGGGGACAGGCAGCACCCGTGCCACACGCCTGCCCTCCCAAATCCCTTTTAAGACCTCAGCCAACCACCACCTGCATCACAGGGAGGATGCATTCCCTTCAACACATCATGTATTCAAAAATCTTATATTTTATGCTTTAAGCTCTTAAACAAGGATACACTTACAAAAGTGCACTGTCTCCAACCAATTCAGGCATTGCTGAACAATCCTTCAAGCGCAAGAGCCATTCTCATCACATTTATTGTGCCTCGCCAATCCTCAACTTGACACTCCTCAGCTTGCTCTTTCTTGAAGATCAACAGCACTCCACCTAGTGAATTTTACTTCAGAATTTTAGTATTATTGTTATTTTAGGATTTTTCTTGTCTTCCTGCTTTCATCCTAAAGATTTTAACCATGAGTAGCTTTGACGTGCTTCAAAACTGCTTTTGTTCTTTCAGGGAGCTTTTGGAGAGGGTTCAACTTCACAGCGTCCCTATGAAATAAGGCCATGGATTTACCTTCCTCAAATATTTCTTTAGTACCTACTTTGTATCAGGTGCCATGGCAGATACAGAGATGAATAAAGAAGGAAAAGAAAATATCACTTGTTGAGATTCTGCTGTGATATGTAATGTCCCAATGCCATGTTAGGGAATTGGAAGTGCTTCAGCTCATTTCATCCCCATAGCAACATCCCAAAGCTTCATTCTCACAATTAGAGCTGAGGAAATTGAGACTCAAAGAGATCACATGACTTGTCCGGTCATTCTTCTAGTGATTAGTGGAGTTGGCTTTAGAATCATGTCTGTCTGACTTACGGACAAAAAATGTTGCCTGTCACATCATTAAAAAAAGGATGTTGGAGCCATCAAGCCATCAACCAACTCAGTCCCTGACTGTGCACCCTAAGGGGGTTCAGGATGGAGACAAACAGGACACTGGCCCTAGATAACTGAGGTGTATGTCAAAGGAATGATTTAAAGGAGCCCAGACTCTTACATTTTCCCATGCATAGAAAAGCACTAAATTCATTAACCTGAGAAGTCTGGTTTTCTCTAATTAGCATTAACCTTTTGATGTTCCATCTATCTGGGTATTTTTGTTTGAACTTTTGTATGTTACGGCTCCTGCCTTACCCCTTCAGATCAGTCCCTCAGAGCTGTCTCCAGGGCTTAAGTCCTCAGTAAATGTACTGAATAAAACATAATTCTCAGTTTTTAGGGTGTGGACTTTTTTTCAGTCAACAGACTCAAAGCCCATAGTGTTTCAATGTACCAGGACCATGGACCAAATGAGAGGTGAAGCTCAAAGGAAAGGTCGAGGAGGAGGCCTGGGAAATTTGGAGCCAAACTATTTGCTAGTGAGTTGTACAAAATCAAGCCAGTTACTAACCTTTCTCAGCCTCAGCAGCCCAGCCAACATGGGCTAACACCTACCTTGCAAGGTTGTTTTGAGGATTAAAAATATTATGTATAAAAACAACTAGCACATGGAACTAGCCTACAAAGAATCATTATTGCTATTCATAGCTATGCAGAGTCGGACACAAGTGAGCACTAACACTTTCACATGCTTTGTCTCTCAGTCATGTCCAGCTCTTTGTGACCCCATGGACTGTAAGCCTCCAGGCTCCTCTGTTCATGGAGATTCTCCAGGCAGGAATACTGGAGTGGGTTGCCATGGTGTCTTCCAGGGGATCTTCCCAATCCAGTGATCGAACCCAGGTTTCCCACATTGCAGGTGGATTCTTTACCTTGTGAGCCACCAGGGAAGCCCCAGGGGCACATCCAAAAGACCGCTTGCTGGCACGAGGGAGCTCCCAAAGGAGGACTGGCCATGGGGGCCCACAGGTCAGGGCCGCAGCACAAGCTCTCTTTCCCTCTTCCCTCTCTCGGGCAGCATGTCCCCCCAACATCCCCCAGCCCCCGGCCTCAGATGCAGAGGTGGGGGGACACTGTGTCTTTCAGAGCTATGCAAATTGCCATTTCTTATAAACATAAATATAGAAAACACTTTCATAGCTATGCAAATTACCATTTCTCAAAGAGACAGGAGCCATTTTCCTACATACCAAGTTCTCAAGTTTATGGATATAAATTCTAGAAGCTAAGATAACAGGATTTTGCTATATGGCTTTGAGAAAGCCTGTGTTTGTCTCAAGAATCCCCAGAAAGTCTGTAAGAAGAGAAAAGCCCAAATAAGAGGTAAGTTCAGAGACTCATTTCCCACTCTCACATCCTTATTCAGGGTAGATATTGAGCAAGAGTGTCAAGACGACCCACCATTGTTGGGGCCTGCTTATGAACGGTCTGGCCCCCTGGAGTAGCCATGGGCCATGAGAGGAAGGCTATTATTTAAACTGCCTGGAGTGTGTGTGTGATCAGTCATGTCAGAATCTTTGCAACCCTGTGAACTGTAGCCCACCAGGCCTCTCTGTCCATGGGGTTCTCCAGGCAAGAATACCGGAGCAAGATTGAACCCACATCTCTTGTGTCTCCAGCATTGGCAGGCAGATTCTTTACCACTGAGCCACCTGGGAAGCCCCACACTGCCTGGAATCCTGCCGCAAATCTTTACAGAAAAACAGACTCCCGTTGGATCAGGCTTTCATGGGTCTCCAGGGAATGCTGATTTTGTTTGTTAATGTCACAACAAATGTGTCCCTGAATGAGAGAATTGACAGGACACCTGTCTCTGCATTGAAACCTGATTAAAAGCAAGTCCAGCCCCTACTATTCTCAGGAGTCTTCACAGTTTCTAAGCTGTTTAGTCCTTTGTGATTTAGTCATTTCTATGGCAGGAAGTTTCATCCTTGTTTCTTCTAGGGATAATCTATCCACAGCACAGCGTGAATACTTAAGGAACGGGCTGCCTCTCAAATAGAGACGATTGCCTAAGTGGAAGGACTTGATAGGAATGAAAATGCATCCCCGTGACACCAAAACCCATCCCAACAAATAAGAATTTTTACCTACCTCCTGTCACTGACACTGTGAATTCTCCTCTGGAGGCAGAGTGGCTGGCAGGCAGCACTCCAAACGTTTTCATGAAAGAACTCCTCATAAAGAGGGTAGTAGTGAGGCAGTTGCACAAAATTGTGAATATACTAAAAACTACTGAGTTGTAGACTTTAAAGTGGGGACAATTATGTTATACAAATTTCAGAAACGGGATATTTCCTTCCATACCAGTAAACAAGAATGGCACGGTCCTCAGAGATAGCAGCCACCACAGATGGTGAGCTGGTGAGCCCTGAAGGAACCCAGGAAAGAAAGAATACCTGCCATCTAGCAGCCATCAGACTACAGCCGCTCCCTAAGGAGAGCCCTGAGGAAACTCAGGGTGAGACAGCACAGGATACTGGCCCCAGATAGCTGAGGTGCAGATCAAAGGAACAATTTCAGTAATCCCAGACTCTTGAATGTTCTTATACACAGAAAAGTGCTAAATTCCTTAATTTGGGATATCTTGTTTTCTCTAATTAACAGTAATTTTTTATGTTCCCAACTACCTGCCTTTTGTTGTAAAAACTCCTAAATATCCTAGCTTCTCCCCTCACCTCCTCAGAGCAGTTTCTCAGCGCTATCTGAAACATGTCTCCCAGGCTGCAGTCCTCATTTTGCCCCAAATAAAGCTTAACTTGCAGCTCTCACATTGTGCGATTTTTTTTCAACAATTATATCTTAAAAAAAATTTTTTTAAACATGTTTTTTAAAAATAGAGAAACTCAGCATAGGGAAACTTGTCCTTGAGAGAGCTGGAGAGCCCAGACTCAGTTACAGCTCTAGGTAGGGACTCATTGCACATTGCATTCTGTTCCACAATATATCTATACTTATAATGTTTTAAGGGTTAAAGCTAGTTTAAATGTTCAACCTTTATCCCCTCAGATATTTGAATAAAATTGATAGCCCAGGGAGATGTGCCTTGGTTTCCTGGCTGTTTGGAGAACCTTGTGGCAGCACCACTTGCCCATGGGCTTAAGAACCGTGAGAAGACAGCCAGGCTTACCAGGATGTGATCCTAGGTGTTAGCATCCCAGGATCTCAGGATGCTATCCCAGTGCTTACCAAAAAAATGTTGTCTGCTGTTCCAGTAAACAACAAATGGGGTCCACCATCAAGCCATCAGCCACTGCAGCCACCTCCGATGGTGCTCTGTGAAAGGAATTCTGGATGAAGAAAAATGCGGTCCTGATCCTAGTTAGGATGCAAATCTAAGGAATAATTTCGATGAGTCCAAATTCTTGCCTTTTCACATATACAGAAAAGCACTATTATTAACTTGAGATTTCTTTTGTGGTTAGCAGTAATCTTTCAATATTCAACTAAGTTTCATTTTGTTTTTCAGCAAAAGTTTCTATATATCCAGGCTCCTCTCTTACCTCTTTGAAACAATTCATCAGAGCTATCTGAGAGGCTGCCTTCCCAGGCTTTGCTACTGCTTCTAAGTCGCTTCAGTCATGTCCAACTCTGTGTGACCCCATAGACGGCAGCCCACCAGGCTTCCCCATCCCTGGGATTCTCCAGGCAAGAACACTGGAGCGGGTTGCCATTTCCTTCTCCAGTGCATGAAAGTGAAAAGTGAAAGTGAAGTCGCTCAGTCGTGTCCGACTCTAGCAACCCCATGGACTTCAGCCTACCAGGCTCCTCTGTCCACGGGATTTTCCAGGCAAGAGTACTGGAGTGAGGTGCCATTGCCTTCTCCCAGGCTTTAGTCCTCAGTAAGGTCCCTGAATTAAAACATAACCTGCAACTTTTAGGTTTGCTTTTTTTTGGTTGACAGTCCTAATGTGTGATTTTGTTCCCAGTGAATGCAAGTTTCTTTCTCTGTTGCAAAAGGATTCAGAGACAAAGCAGAGAGATAAAGAAAGTAAAGTGAGAGTCTATTTAAGCAAGGATACACTCTCAGAGGGAGAGCAGACAGATAGATGAGGAGCTAGCCCCCTGGGTTTCTTTGGCAAGCTGGTCATGAGGGGCATGCAAATGAAGGGACGGAATCGTCACTGGGGAAGAAGGAGTTTGGATGTCTTATTTCTTGATTTTCATCCCAGCTCCATTTTTCAAAGGGGAGGAGGGATTTCTGTCTTTATTTAACTTAGATCAGAAGTGTTGTTGCATTGTTGCATGATGGGTACTTCTTAGCTGTAAGGTTAATTTTATTGTAATAAGAGCATAATAAGCAACAGGTGACATTCAGAAGCTGGAGAATTCCAGGTGAAGCAAGAAAGAAAAGTTCCTCCATCCAGGAATGGAGCCCTGTGAGGCGAAGTTTAGGGCTGACTTCTGCAGATGAAAGGACCGTCCTTTCCTCATTGTAGGTTCAACCTGTACATCAAGAACAAAATAAATGCTTGTTTTCACAACAGTGTTCACTCTAATAGATCAAATGATAAAAAGAAGTGATGATTCCAAAGAGAAGACTTAGAGGACCTGGGTCCATCCTCACCCACAAAACTGGAACTCAGCCTGACTTCCTTCCTGTGCCAGTATGCAGAGGCCGAGGGCTGACTCTACAGTCACAAGTGTGGAGGTGGTCACTGTCATGAGGAGACCAGCAGGAGCAGTACAGGGCTTAGCCCTGGGCAGGCAAGGGGCCCTGTGTCTTCAGATGCCTTCGTTGACAGTTTCTAAGTCCCCTTCGGGGCCTGGGATCTGCTGGGGCCAGCAGCTCCATCTGACCAGGTGCCTCAGGTCCAGGCCCAGGACTCAGAGAACTCCATCCATCTCTCCCCTCCTCAGTGCTGACTCTCTACCCTGGATGTGAGGATGCCCAGAGGGCTCTGGAGTGTGTGTCTATATGTCCCCAGGCCAGCAGTTGGGCCAGCAGCTCACTCTTCCTACTTAATGCAGTATTTCTCTGTGATGACATGCAAGATCAGGCCCTTAAAATGGTGCTAACATACTGATCTGGGGGTGACACATTTTCCACAAAACAAGTTCAGGGCCACCCCCTTCCCCTCCCCCATGTTCTCTGCCCAGTCCCACCTCAGATCTACAACATCAGGCAGCAGCAGGTGTGACTTATCCTGTGTGTCCCTGCTGCTGGAGCCCAGGGAGGTCTCCCAAGCCCTCACAGGCTCTACGCCACACATCCAGCAGTCCTCTGGGGCTGATCTCACCCACAGCCTCTAAAACGTCTTCAGATCACCACTCTGCAACATCAGCAGGTGCTTTAATTGACGTCTCTGGCTCAGTCTTCAGCTGTAGAATGCTCACAATGCTCATACCTTTCACTTCTCACTCACCCCTTAGGTCCCTCACCCATCCTCCCTGCAGACAATATTGTCTAACAACATTGAAAGAGACCACATTCTAGGAAGGAAGTGATTCAAGCCTAAAAATTTCAAGAAAGGACGTGGTCTACCTTTAGGTTAAAAAAATTCCAAATGGTAAAGGCAACAAGCCCAGAAAGCTATCGCTCTCATTTTCCTATATGCTCTGAGTAAGATTTTTGTGCTCCTCCACCACGAAGCATGGCAACATTTGAGAGAGTCATTGAAAGCCAGGATTCACAGATAGCCTGATGCAGATGTTGACTGTGAGGGCTACTCCATTTCTTCTAAAGGATTCTTGCCCACCATAGTAGATATAACTGTCATCTGAATTAAATTTGCCCATTCCAGTCCATTTTAGCTCACTGATTTCTAAAATGTTGATGTTCACTCTTGCCATCTCCTGTTTGACCACTTCCAATTTACCTGGATGCATGGACCTAACATTCTAGGTTCCTATGCAATATTGTTCTTTACAGCATTGGACTTTACTTCCATCACCAGTCACATCCACAACTGGGCATTGTTTTCTCTTTGGCTCCATCTCTTCATTCTTTCTGGAGTTATTTCTCCACTTTTCTCCAGTAGCACATTGGGCACCTATCGACCTAGGGAGTTCATCTTTCAGTGTCCTATCTTTTTGCCTTTTCATACTGTTTATGGGGTTCTCAAGGCAAGAATACTGAAGTGGTTTGCCATTCTTGCCATTCCCTTCTCCAGTAGACCATGTTTTCTCAGAAATCTCCACCATGATCCATCCATCTTGAGTGGCCATACATGGGCATGGCTCATAGTTTCATTGAGTTAGACAAGGCTGTGGTCCATGTGATCAGTTTGATTAGTTTTCTGTGATTGTTGTTTTCTTTCTGTCCACCCTCTGATAAGGATAAGAGGCTTATGGAAGCTTCCTGATGGGAGAGACTGACTGTGGGGGAGACTGGGTCTTGTTCTGATGGGCAGGGCCATGCTCAGTAAATCTTTAATCCAATTTTCTGTTGATGGGTGGGGCTGTGTTCCCTCCCTGGTTATTTGACCTGATACCAAACTATGGTGGAGGTAATGAAGATAATTATAGTCAAGGCTGTATATTGTCACCCTGCTTATTTCACTTATATGCAGAGTACATCATGCAAAATGGTGGGCTGGGTGAAGAACAAGCTGGAATCAAGATTGCCAGGAGAAATATCAATAACCTCAGATGCACAGATGACACCACCCTTATGGCAGAAAGTGAAGAGGAACTGAAGAGCCTCTTGACAAAAGTGAAAGAAGAGTGAAAAAGCTTAAAACTCAACATTCAGAAAACTAAGATTATGGCATCCAGCCCTATCACTTCATGGCAAATAGATGGGGAAGCAATGGAAACAGTGACAGACTTTTTATTTTGGGGGGCTCCAAAATTACTGTAGAAAAGTCAGAGGAACCAGAAATCATGTATGGATATGAGAATTGGACTATAAAGAAAGTTGAGTGCCGAAACATTGAGGCTTTTGTACTGAGGTGTTGGAGAAGACTCTTGAGAGTCCGTTGGACTGCAAGAAGATCCAACCAGTCCATCCTAAAGGAGATCAGTCCTGAGTGTTCACTGGAAGGACTGATGTTGAAGCTGAAACTCTAACACTTTGGCCACATGATGTGAAGAGCTGACTCATTTGAAAAGACCCTGATGCTGGGAAAAATTGAAGGCAGGCAGAGCAGGGGACGACAGAGGATGAGATGGTTGGATGGCATCACTGACTCAATGGACATGAGTTTGGGTGAACTCTGGGAGTTGGTGATGGACAGGGAGGCCTGGTGTGCTGCAGTCCATAGTGTCACAAAGAGTCGGACACAACTGAGCGACTGAATTCACCTGAACTGAAAATCACTGCAGATGGTGACTGCAGCCATAAAATTAGAAGATGCTTGCTCTTTGGAAGAAAAGCTATGACCAACCTAGACAGCATATTAAAAAGCAGAGACATTACTTTGCTGACAAAGGTCTGTCTAATCAAAGCTATGGTTTTTCCAGGAGTCATGTATGGATGTGAGAGTTGGACCATAAAGAAAGCTGAGCACCAAAGAATTGATGCTTTTGAACTGTGGTGTTGGAGAAGACTCTTGAGAGTCCCTTGGACTGCAAGGAAATCAAACCATTCCATCCTAAAGGAAATCAGTCCTGAATATTCATTGGAAGGACTAATGCTGAAGCTAAAACTCCAATACTTTGGCCACCTGCTAGACCCTGATGCTGGGAAAGATTGAAGGCAGGAGGAGAAGGAGATGACAGAGAATGAGATGGTTGGATGGCATCACCAACTCAATGGACACAAGTTTGAGCAAGCTCTGGGAGTTGGTGATGGACAGGGAAACCTGGCATGCTGCAGTGCATGGGGTCACAAAGAGTCGGACATGACTGAGCAACTGAACTGATGCATATGTAGCATTGTAAGCAGTGATGTCATGTTACAAGCATTTAATTGCAGGTATCAGGGAATTTCAGGAACTAGAAGATGTATGTTGCTTCAATATAAAAAGCCACAGTAACGGGAACAGTAGCAGTATTGCTAACTTTTTCTCATAATGAGGAGTATGAAATTAGCCAAGAATGGTGCATTTGACAATAAAGAACATGAAGAATGGTTCCTGGACCTGAACAGGATGGGAGGATGCCAGGCCACCACAGTCTTCACATGTACCAACTGGACAATGAACAAATCGATAAGTACCTCTTCATCCATTTTTCTGTGTTCCAACAACAAATCACTATGACACACAAGCCCCTGACCATGGATTTTAAATTCTTTACAATTAATTTAAATTTTAAATTATTGCAATTCTTTGTCTTAAATAGTTTCATAGACAGCTTTACAAAAAAATATTTGCTCAGAGTCCTGCACATGCTAGAGGTTCCCTGCCAGGAATACATCTTTCTAAGATAGAGGAGGAAAGAGCTGGGCAGAAACATGCTTGGGAAAGTGGATTCAAATGTGAGAACAGGAAAACCTAGCTATGAGTGGAGACTTTTGTCCCCTTTAAGTAATCTTTATTAGCCCACTAAGAGCTTCCCCAAATATAATAAAAATAAATTTTATAAAAGAAAAATAAACATACTAAGTTTAAAAACTTGAGGCTAATATCAAGAGGAAGTATAGCAAGAATAGTAGTTGCTAAAGCATATTGCCCCACGTTTAAACCCTTCCTCTACTATGCATAGCCATGTGACCTTGAACCTACCTGGGCCTCAGTGCTCCATTCTGTAAAATGGGGGAATAATAGTACTTCTCATCAAGGCACTTACTGTACAATAAATTATCCACCACTGTCAGCTGCTATTATTTGTTTGTGGAAGGAACTAGCTAACCATATGCAGAAAAAAAAAATCCTACATCAGCTTCTATAAAGTCCAATTTATATCTTTATATATAGAATACTTCAAATTTTAAAGTTTTTAAAGATATAAATCCTCCCACTTAAAATCATACTGTGTCTTAGTAAAGACAGACAAAAACAAATGAATCCAGGGACTTCCCTGGCAGTCCAGTGGTTAAGACTTCACCTTCGAATGCAGGGGGTGCATGTTCGATCCCTGGTCAAGGTGCTAAGATCTCACATGACTCATGGCCAAAAAACCAAAATACAAATAGAAACAATATTGTAATAAATTCAATAAAGACTTTCCAAAATGAAATCCAAATTTATAAACACCATAATTAAATTGTAGAATTGCAGCAGTAAAGAGAAGATCATAAACTTAAGAAAAAAGACAGATTGACTGCAAAGCAATAGCGTTTAGAGTGACGATAGATTTTCTAGAACACACTAGAATCACATCTTTAATGTAATGATGGAAAACAATCATCATGGTGCTGGAGAAGATTCTTGAGAGTCCCTTGGACTTCAAGGAGATCAAACCAGTCAATCCTAAAGGAAATCAGCTCTGAATATTCGTTGGAAAGACTGATGTTGAAGCTGAAGCTCCAATACTTTGACCATTTGATGCGAAGAGCCGACTCATTAGAAAAGACCCTGATGCTGGGGAAGATTGAGGGCAGGAGGAGAAGCAGACAACAGAGAATGAGATGGTTGGATGGCATCATCGACTCAGTGGACGTGAGTCTGAGCAAACTCTGGGAGATAATGGAGGACAGGGAAGCCTAGTGTGCCGCAGTCCATGGGGTGGTAAAGAGTCAGACATGACTGAGCGACTGAACAACAACAAATTCTACACCTAAGTATTCTATAATTTAAGAATGAGAGGGAAATCTTTTTATTTGCTATTTTCACTGACTCTAATGCTTTGGTCACCTAATCAGATCATCACCCCTAAACCCCTTCTACAGGGAAACTGGCAACCACCTATATAACTAAAGAATATATTGGGAATGCCTGAATCCACTTCTAGAATGAGAAATATAGACACAATCAGGGAGCATTAAACCCAAGTGTATTTGCCACCTCACCTGCAGCAGCTGATGAGTAGGAATCATGTGATCATTCATACACAGCCACACACCAGACATGGATGCTCCAAACCCTGTGCCTTTGACTAATAGGAATTCTCATGCTTTGCTGCAGTATCCTCCCTAAATGTTTCATATCTCTCAGAATTTACATGTGAAATCCAAATGTACCTAAATCTACCCATCTGTGGGTACCAGGTAAGGTCTTATTCCTTCCTGGAGGGCCCGGAGTGCCCTGCATCAACACAGAAATTCTGCCTGAGCCACTGTTGGCTCTCACCTTCCCAGAGCTGAAGCTCCAATAATTTGACCATCTGATTCAAAGAGCCAACTCATTAGAAAAGACCCTGATCCTGGCAAAGATTTAAGGCAGGAGGAGAAGGGGACAACACAGGATGAGATGGTTGGATGGCATCATTGACTCAATGGACTTGAGTTTGAGCAAAATCCTGACCTGCCTTCTGAGAAATCTGTATGCAGGTCAAGAAGCAACAGTTAGAACTGGACATGGAACAACAGACTGGTTCCAAATCGGGAAAGGAGTAAGTCAAGGCTGTATAATTGTCACCCTGTTTATTTAACTTATATGCAGAGTACATCATGCGAAATGCCGGGCTGGGTGAAGCACAAGCTGGAATCAAGATTGTTGGGAGAAATATCAATAACCTCAGATACACAGATGACACCACCCTTATGGTGAAAGCGAAGAACATAAGAGCCTCTTGATGAAAGTGAAAGAGGAGAGTGGAAAAGCTGGCTTAAAACTCAACATTCAGAAAACTAAGATTATGGCATCTGGTCCCATCACTTCATGGCAAATAGATGGGGAAATAATGGAAACAGTGACAGACTTTATTTTGGGGGGCTCCAAAATCACTGCAGATGCTGACTGCAGCCATGAAGAACATGAAGAATGGTTCCTGGACCTGAATTAGGAACGCTTGCTCCTTGGAAGAAAAGCTATGAACAACCTAGACAGCATATTAAAAAACAGAGACATTACTTTGCTGACAAAGGTCCGTCTAGTCAAAGGTATGGTTTTTCCAGTAGTCATGTATGGATGTGAGAGTTGGACCATAAAGAAGGCTAAGCACTGAAGAACTGATGCTTTTGTACTGTGATGTTGGAGAAGACTCTTGAGAGTCCCTTGGACTGCAAGGAGATACAGCCAGTCCATCCTAAAGGAAATCAGCCCTGAATATTCATTGGAAGGACCGATGCTGAAGCTGAAGCTCCAATACTTTGGCCACGTGATGTGAAGAACTGACCCATTGGAAAAGACCCTGATGCTGGGAAAGCCTGAAGGCGGGAGGAGAAGGGGACGACAGAGGATAAGATGGTTGGATGGCATCACCGACTCGATGGACGTGAGTTTAAGTAAGCTCCAGGAGTTGGTGATGGACGTGCTGTGGTGCAGGAGGTTGCAGTCAGACACGACTGAGCGACTGAGCGACTAAACTGAACTGAATGGGAGAGTTTGCTCAACTCCGCTGCCCCCTGCTGGTCTCACTGGACATATTCATCCCTTCCCCTGGAGTTCAGACTGCCATTTACTAGCTTCTTCCAGGCCACCCTTAAACCGCTATCTACTTCTCACAGACACCACCTGCCTCTGGTCTCAACTACTCCCTTCTCTCTTCCCAGAATGGGATGCTCTCCTTTCTGAGACCTAGTGCTCTCTCCGTGATGTGTGGGCCCCTAGTGACACAGTTATGAACCCCAGAGTTCCCACAGGGCTTTTTTAAAAAGTCATTTTGTTTCTGTTATATGTTAACCACAAAAGAACTAATTCCAAAGCAAAAAAAAAAAAAAAAGACAATTATGTGAAAAACGGCTCAGAACCATGAAATAGATGTTGATTATAAATATAAGCCTTAGGCATTACGAAATGAGGCAGCTCTAAATCTTCAAAGAACTAAGAGAAAGCAAGAGGATCTTTTAAATATCAAAAGGACTTTCAGGTTATAATTAGTAAATTGACTAGCCTTTTTAAAGGTAAAAGTGAATTTCCAAAGCCTAAGGCATTCATGGGATTATAGAATACTGTAAGTCTAGAAGATCGTCACTGCCAAGCTTCTCACTTTACAGGTGAGAAAACAAATGTTACATGACTTTCCCAAGGTCACAAAACAGGTCTGTGGCTTTCAGGATTTGAATCAGGGCTGCCTAGTTCCCTGCTTCAGGCTCTTTCCACTCAGTCTACGGTAGAAGCTATGTTTACAAATGAGTGACCGTCCCCAGAATTATGGTACAGTGGTGATGGTTGTGGAGGTGATGGTGGTGGTGGTGAGGAGGTAGTGATGATGATGATGGAGATGGTGGTGGTGGTAGAAAAGATGGTGGTGATGGTGGAGGTGTGGTGAGGGAGGTATGCGTACGCGCTGGAAAAACTGAAAAGTAGGGGACATTCATCGGCAGCTCAAAGGCATGTCAGCCCAGACTGAGATTCAGTCATGACTGGGTTTATCTAGCAGATTGATGGAATGAGGCCTGGATGTGGCAGGTATGGGCAAATCAATTAGATGTATCTATAAACAAACTGAGAGAAACGGGAAAGAACTGAGGAAGCAGTGAGGTCATAAGGACTTTTCTGTGCAGGGTTGTCCCCTGGTGTTGGATACTTCCAGGCTGGGGAAACCTCCTGAGAGTGAGTCTCCTTGAGAACACAGGTTGTGAAATCCCATCTGTATCTATTGATTGCCTTTTCCACACAAGACTCTCTGCTGGGCTTTGGCAACACAAGGGTAAGCAGGAAAGCACGACAAGTCCCTGCTCTACACTTATCTTCAAAGGTTTTTGATTTTTGCTTTTTTATTGATAAGGCAGTTGCCCAGTTGAATAAGACAATCTGCCAAGTCCTGCCCACCTGATCTGAGTGGTGGTGAAGGATGGAAGAGCCCTGGTTATCTCTTGCAGAGGGGTCCACATGCCCTTGAGAAGTCCTCGTGAGCCATCCAATCTGTGGCCCACAGTGCCACTACACGGTAGGCACCCGTGGGCTGATTTTGCAGAAAATAAAACAAGCAGTAGCAGCTGCTAAGCCTACATACCACTTCTGATCAGGAACTCAAAGCACTTTCTCTATATGACTATTGTGCTGAACTATGGCAAAGAAAAGACACTTGAATCTTGGGGCTCGATGGACCCTTTATGATTTAGCTATCGGTCCCAAGTTCTCCTGGATCTCCTCTATAAGATCTCTGATTACGATCAAAATCAAGGAATCAGGACTTCCCTGGTTTTCCACTGGTTAAGACTCTGCACATACACTGCATGGGGCATGGGTTCAATCCCTGGTTGGGGAACTAAGACTCCACATGTCACACGGCAGGGCCAAATTACAAAAAAAATTAATTTAAAAGATAAATAAATAGCTTTCCCTCAGGTTAGATTGTTGCTAATGTTAAAAAAAAAAAAAGAATCATAGACTTAATGAGCAGAGGGCAAGCCTCCACTCCTTTAGACCATCCATTTGATCCATGCCACCGATGGGCTCTGTTAAGTATGCAGCACATCTTCATTCCTACAAAGGTGTGACACAGACCAGTTATTGCAGTGGCAGCAACAGTTCAGTTTATTATCTCATCCTGGTCCAGGTCCTCCCATTGACTCCCCTCTGACCTTTATTCTGAGTCCTCTCTATCCTTTGGGAATATGTTTCTTTCCTTGCTTAGGTTGGTTCTTGTCTCTTGTCATTAGGTATGTCGTCGTGACATACATATGAAGACACCCCTGGCACAATAACTGACTTGGAATCGGCCCTGTCAGCATATCAGATGGCGAGTGTCTAATCTCTGCAGAAACAGATGGTACAAGGATCAGCGACACATCCCCCTCCCTAAAGAACTTAGCAAATGTTAGTGTCTGGCAGCTCTATCTTCTATTATTCTAATGCTGAACCTGCACCATTATGTCCAGCAGGGAGTCGGGTGTGTAAATGTCTCTAATAGCCACAGGCACGAGGACAGAGTAGGCCATATGGATCAGAATGATTCTTTCCACATCCTTTCCTCCCACAGAGGATTTGAAAGATCTCAGTATCTCCCCTCACAAGCTGGCAGGAGACACACATCAGGTAGAGTGAAAAGTGCAGGATCACACCTGAAGTTTTGTTGACTTTAGAGTCTGCTTTACTTCAATTCCCTATAAACTGAGAATTGATAACAGCGTATAAATCAACTTACGTCATTTCACTTTAGATTTTCCAAAACTGAAAATGGTCTTACTGTGTATCTCAGGTTCCCATCACTATTAGATTCCAGCCATGATATCAAAGCATCTTCTATTTCCTAAATTGTAGGTTCAGATTTTTACATGATAAAAAAAAATCTTCTTTAGGACGTAGCCATCAACCTATTACAAACTTCCAGTCGTTATTATCCCTACGTGCATGTTAGGCGCTCAGTCGTGTCCAACTCTTTGTGACCCCATGGACTGTAGCCCACCAGGCTCCTCTGTCCATGGGATTTCTCAGGCAAGAGTACTGGAGTGGGTAGCCATTCCCTTCTCCAGGATATCTTCCTGACCCAGGGATCGAACCCAGGTCTCCCACATTGCAGACAGATTCTTCACCATCTGAGTAACCAGGGAAGCCCCCTATATGCGTAAGTTAAGCTTATTATTGAAGTTACATCAGAAGATACAACTTATTACACTTTTGTTTTCATGTTGAGTCGTGCAATCATGGAATGGATGGTCCACAGATACAAACTGTGCTTCCCGAGTGCCAGGCTGGGGACCAGAGCTGGTCCATAACCAAGCCTTTGTTTGTTCACCACATCTCAAAGTGAATGAGTGAAATGAGGGATGCATGTCGTTGTAAGGGGCCTATTCTTGGGAAGTTGAGTTTTCTATTCCAAGACTCACCCCATCTCATTCTTCTGGTATTAAAAATCTTCTATAAAATAATGGTGCTAGTGTGTTAACTGTTGCATACTTTCTGTTATCGGCAAAATAAAAGCTGTTAACCTTGAATCACATTTTGTTGATTGAGCCTACAGCACACTGGCGCCCCACACTAACATGGACTCTGCTCCCCTCTACAAAGAATCAGCCTGATGGAAATCCAGAAAGAATTGTGAGATCCAGAAAGAACTGTGAGAAACAGAACACTTTACTTAGAAGTATTCAAAAGATACCCAATTAAGGTTCAAGATAGTGCTTTGCTATCAAATGAGTTGTAATTAGGATTTCAAATGAGTTGTAATTAGGATTCATGAAGCTGCATGTTGAGCCATCTATGTTTATTTGTTCACTTATAAGAATCTGATATAATTTCAACTTTGAAAATTAGCCAGTAGCAAAATTCTGAAAGGTAAAAATAATTTTGCGTCCTGCAAGATGATGAATTTTAATGATTAAGAACAGTACAATTCCAGTGCCAAAACTGTCAATTAATGGAATAATAAAAAGTCCAGAAACAGACTTAAGCACATACAATGGTTTACATTTGATAAAGGGGATATTTTTTTAAATGAAGAAAGAATAAATTGTCAAATAATATTGGTGAGACCCCTGGCTAATTTTTTGGAAAAAAATAGGTAACATCCCTAACTCACAGCTTATAGCCATCAATGCTCCACACACAAAGTCCAGATATATTAACAGTCAAATTTTAAATTTTGTAAAAGAAGTAAAAGAAAAATATATCTGAAACTGTATGAATACTGGAATGAAAAAAGCCTTTCTAATTCTGACACCAAAGACATACATCAGTTGGATATAAAGGAAAACATCAGTTAGATATATAAGAATTTTAAATATCTCTCTATGAGAAGGAAACTATAAACAAAAAGACAAAAAGCAGCAATGTGACATGGATTAATATTTTCAATATGTATAGACTTTTAATATAATAGTATAATTTTAATATTTTTATATATTAGCAATACATATATATAAGCTATATGAAGCAAATTAATTAAGATACAATCTCTAAAAATCAAAAGTATAATGAAGAAGCAAACCAAATTATATAGCCATTCAGTAGCATAACCACAGAGAGAAACTATTGGATGTGATTTTAAAACATAGTAATTTAACTGCACATCCCCAGTGGGATATACCCTAAGGACCCCAAAACTCCAAAATGTAACAGCAATAAATGTTAAACTATTTCCAATTATCATACTGTGGACAATAAAGTTGGTGTTGCTATTCTGAGACTGAGATTGTGCTGTTGGGAGCCAAGACTCTTTAGAGTGGAAGAAAAAAGATACAAATAGATGTTAGATCAATGAAATAAAGTAAAAATCCTGTAGTCATAAATTTGAATGGGAAATATCAGTATGAACTTACCTTTTCTTACTTGTTTATTTCCTGTCTCTGTCCACTGAAAGGGCTTAGAAGTAATGACAAGACCAATAGTAATCAGTACCCCTTGCACCCAGATTGTGTCTGTAAATACCACTTTCCTCTAAAAGAAATCAGGATTCACCCAGAGAAATTCACCCAGGCAGGAAATGTATGCTATGAGCCTGGATCACTCTCATAACAGATAGCAAGGAAGCTATCAGATTACTAAGGTCATTCAAAAGGACCCAGGAACCAACTTGAAGAGGCACCCATTGGCCAAAGATGGGACAAGTTCAGCAACAATAAGGATAACTACAATCAATTTCAACAAATCAAATATATTTCAATGTAGGAGTTCATATGGTACGCATGGAGAATGCTAGGAAACCATCTTATTATTTTGAAAGAGGAAAGAATCAGTCTCTTAGGTGCCTTACCTATATAAACTATATCTTAAGGCAACCAGGCAGTTCTATTTGGGGAATTTCCCCTTATAGAAGTTTTCCAGCTAGTAAATGCCAAAGGAATTTTGGAAATCCCTAATCAATAGATTTAGGCAATGATCTTCAATATATCATCAATGTCATCACCAACACCATAAAAAGAGAGAACCAGGCATTATGTGCCTCCTACCAGAGGTGCATAGTGCTACATAAGAAGTTCTTGTCAAAAAAGAATCAAAAAATCATAAAAGTTGAAACTGATCACGTATTGGGTCTTTATTAGTCCCTCAGTCATGCCAGACTCTTTGCGACCCCATGGACTGCAGCCTACCAGGCTCCTGTGTCCATGGAATTCTCCAGGCAAGAATACTGGAATAGTTTGCCATTTCCTTCTCCAGGGGATCTTCCCAACACAGGGATCAATCCAGGTCTCCTGAACTGCCTGCAGATTCTTTACCAACTGAGCTACCAGGGAGGCCTGATCGTGTATTTAGATCTAACTATAAATTTACAGATAGTTCAGGGGAAAGAGGAATGCATTAGACACCATCATAGCAATGTAGTAGCAAAATCCAGACCAGGGGAATTCTTCTAGGCAAATAACCGAATCTCTTTAGCAACAAAAACAAAATAATAATAAAGATTGTGAGGAAGAAAATGTGGGAGGGAGGGAAGGAAGGGGAAAGCAGAGAAGGAATCTATGGATTAAAAGAGTCTTAAATATACAGGGAAAGAGAGGACACATGAGCACAGTAGATATTAGATGATATTTAGAAGATATCACTGATTTTTTTTTTAGTGGTGGTGGTATAGTGGTTATTTTGGAAAGAAAATACATATGGAAGATACATATGAAGTATTTGTAGATATAATAACATGACTATTTGGGGGAGGTTGCTAAGAGATTTGCAGGAAATAAGAGTCATCACATATTGATAATTATTAAAGCTGAGTGATGAGAACATCAAGGCCATTATACATTCCCTGTATTTTTATATATGCTGGAAATTTTCCATAATAAACACATAAAGAAAAAAGAAACTAGGAAAATTGCATCAACTGACCAAAAAAGCACTAAGAATATAATCAGGCAATTAATGAAAGAAAAAATAGAAATAATCAATAGGAAAATTAAAAAAAAAAATCCTGCCTTAGGAGAAAAATAAAAAATGTAAACTTTTTCAAAGATGAGGTTTCATTTTTTACATATCACGTTGTCCAGGCATTTAAAGATGAATGATACCCCCTGGTGGCAAGGGAATGCTCAAAGGAGCATCTCAAACCTTAGACTCAAGTGGCTCACGTTTTCTGGAGAGCGTTTATGTAACAAAAATTCCCTAAAATACATGCTGAGGAGCCAGGGCTCCAGGGCTTGCCAGCCCCATTGGATCCCAGGCATACCTCTTACTGGAGACAGGATTCAAGGCAAGTTTCCTAACTGCTCTGTGTCTCAGCCCCTGGTCCCCAAATGACTGTAAGAGCATCATCACCTCAAAGAGTTGCTGTGAAGTTCAGTGAATATTCATAAGAAGCTTGGACCAGTGCCTGGCATACAGTGCTGGCTTTCATTACCATGTTGGTTCAGCAACCTCACTTCTAAGTACTTATCCTAAGGAAATCTTAATTAAGTGCACAAAGATGTATATACACATTTGTTTATCATTCCATGATTAATCAAAGGCCCAAAGTAGAAATGCCTGGTTAAATAAATTTTTGTAATCTTTTCCATGTGATACTATGTGGTCATTAAATATAATTAAGTTGATACATATGTACTGATGTAAGGACATTTATAATCTATTTTCAAGAAGGAAAATCAAGTTAGAGAAGAATAAATATAGTTGAACTGTAGGAAGGAGACATATGTATTTTTTTAATCAGTGCTTGTATATCTAGTAGTTGACTCTGGAATTGGGGGTTATTCAAATTTATTTTTCTTTTGGATCATCTGTGTTTTCTAATTTTTCTACATCAATCTTACTGTTTGGATAATTTTAAAATAATTTAATACATTACATATTGTGATGGTTAATTTTATGTGTCAACTTGACTGGGCAAAGGAATGCTCAGATAGCTGGGAAAACTTTATTTCTGGGTATGTCTCTCAGGGTGCCTCTGAAAGAGATTAGCATTTGAATCAGTAGACAGAATAAAGAAAACCACTCTCACCAGCCTGGCTGGGCATCATTCAGTCCACCAAGGGCCCAAATTGAACGGAAAGGGAGGAAAAAGAAGGAAGCATGACTTAGCTCTCTTTTCTTGAGTAGGATGTCCATCTTCTCCTGCCCTTGGGCATCCCAGCTCCTGGTTCTCAGCCCTTTGCACTCCAGGACCAACACCAGGGGCTCTCCAGTTCCCCACCCTGCATACAGCAGATCAAGGGACTTCCTGGCCTCCATACTGTATAAGCCAATTCCTATAATAAATTTCTTCTGTGTAGTTAAATCTATATCTGTATCTATATCTATATCCTATTGCTTCTGTTTCCCTGGAAAAGTTGAAAGTTGCTCAGTCATCCATGGACTTCTCCAGGCCAGAATACTTAAGTGGGTAGCCTTTCCCTTCTCCAGGGGATCTTCCCAACCCAGGGATCGAACCTAGGTCTGCCGCATTGCAGGCAGATTCTTTACCAGCTGAGCCACAAGGGAAGCTCAAGAACCCTGATTAATACACATGTTCCAAAGTTCTTATAAATCTTGCCCCTAAATTTTTCAATGTATTTGAAAGTGGGAAGGGGTAAACAGCATTTGCTCAGTTGCTAAGTCATGTCCAACTCTTTGTGGTCCTATGGACAGAAGTACACCAGGCTTCCCTATCCTTCACTATCTCCCTGAGGTTGCTCAAACTCATATCCATTGAGTGGGTAATGTCATCCAACCATCTCATCCTCTATAGCCCCCTTCTCCTCCTGCCCTCAATTTTCCCAGCATCAGGGTCTTTTCCAATGAGTTGGCTCTTTGAATCAGGTGACCAAAGTATTAGAGCTTCTGTTTCAACATCAGTCCTTCCAATGAATATTCAGGGTTGATTTCCTTCAGGATTGGCTGGTTTGATCTCCTTGCAGTCCAAGGGACTCTCAGGAGTCTTCTCTAGCACCACGGTTCAAAAGTATCAATTCCTCAGATCTTGGCAAATGAAAAACTAATACATTAGTCTCCAAAGTAGAAAAACAGATTTGGAAACACAGAATTTAATTATGAACATTCAGGAATAGAGTCATTCTTCATGGGTGATTATCACCAGTGTGTGTGAAAACACATGGGCTTTCACATCTATTTCACTTGGGTCACCATGAAAGCAGAGCCTGAGGCAAAGATTTGGGTACAAGTGAATTTATTTCAGAGGTACTCCCAAGAAGCAAATGTGAGTGAGAAAAGTGAAACCAGATGGAGAAAGGCCAGCAACTGGGATTCACCTACCCTGGGGACTTTGAAAAACTGTGGAATAAACCTCCGAATTGTCAAACCAAAGCGCAGGAAGCTGGAGCAATTATTCACCAACTCCCACTCCACCTCGAGTGCAGGCTGCCCTGGTAGAGTCAGCTCTCTGCCACTTCCAGGCTGTACCTGCATGTAGTCCGTGCAGCCTCCCACATCAGAAACAACCCTGAGGACAAGCGGCAGAGATCCCAGCGTGCACAGTGATGTGGGGAGCTGGCATCTGTAGTGCACTCAGAGCTACAGGAAACCAGGAGGTGGCAAGGGACCCCACAAACATCTTTTTTTTTTTTAACCTCCCTCGCCCAAAGCCTGTGAATAGGAAAGCATGACTTTGTTGGCAGAATTCTGAGAAAGGGATGAACCTCACTAACACTCCCTACTCACTGCCCCTTCCTTCCCCTCCTCACTGAGTCACTGGGATAATCCATACATATTCTCAGCTGTTCAAAGGTATGAGACCCCAAAGGGAATTTACGCCCTAGCAGCAGAGGTGGGCTGACCCCGGGTCCCACATAAGGCCCTTCATAAACCATGCCCTGGCCTCACTGAACAGCTTGGTACCATGATACCCCCAAGCCTCCCCACCCCCGGACCCCTTTAGCCTCGGCAATGCCTTTCCTCCTCACTTCCCCTAGTTCTTTCTGCTAGAACCTCAGGGCTTACCACCCAGAGGTCAAAAGAAGCCCGGATGGAGATCTGGGGAGAGACCCGAGGTAGTGGGAAAAGACAGATGAAGCCAGATTGGCCATGAGCTGAGTTGATAAGGGTTGAAGCTGGGCATCAGGGATAGGCTCATGGGCTCATGAGCTCTGCTCATGGGCTCATCTCTCTGCTCCCTCTACTCATGAGGCCTGGAGGTGAACGGCTGGGCTTCCCTTTAGGGAAAACTATGGCTGCTCTACTAGTTCTCACTCTTCTGGGCACCGCAGTCCATGGCCAAGCAGGGTGGGGTGCCTGGCTCTGGCCATCCTGCCCAGTGGGGACTCCCTGGTGGGCTGGGCCTGCTCTGGAGCTCCCACTGACTTGGTGGGGCTGTCAGCTACACAGCGGTCTGGCCTCCCCTTGCCCACTCCTGCTGGCTGCTCTTCTCCTCTCCTGGGGGTCAGACCCGCACTGCATTTGAGCACTTGCCCTGATCCAGCTTCTTCTGCCTTCACCTTTCACAGGAGTGACTCCCCAACAAACCCATTGTACTGCCACCACCATCTTGGCAACTTCACCCCAAAGTCCTAAACTGACAGCTGGGGTACAGATGGCTCTGGCCCCCACCCAGTCTCTGCTGAAGCTCCAAAAACAAGGAAGAAATACCAGAGAGTGATAAACATGCTGTATTTAAGGGTTTATATATAATAAATTAATGCTCTTTACATTAAAAAAATACTATAGACATGTATATGTATATAACCTAATTTTAGAAATATTATCAAAACTTAATTTGTGGTCCCTTGGGGATATGAGGCCCCAGCCAGGTGGCCCGCCTTCCCTCTCACCCATGAGCAGGTCCTGAGGACATCAGCTCCAGGCAGCGCTCCACATTCACACCCAGCTGCACTGAGAGGCTCTGTCTGTGCTTCCATAATGCCCCAATCTCTGTTATGACCCCATACTTTTCATCTCCCCCCTCATCTCTGCCTACACTCTGGCTCAGCAGTAAGAGGCCAGACGACCTCAGTAAATGACTTTGGGTCAATTACTGAATGGCTGACTCAGGCATAAGTCCCCCAAAGGACCCCATAAAAGACCCAGCTCTACAGTGTTGCCAAGGTTTACAAAACGCTGAAGAGTAGAGACCAAGTGTCTCCTTTCAGTCTGGAGCGAACATGGAGGTAGATTAAGGATGCTCTTTCAAGGTCCTGTTACAACCCTTTCTCAGCCCTGGGACCCATGGGACACTGCCAGAGCTCTCACGGGGGATGGGAGAAATCATATTTGTCTTCTACTCTGCTTCTGTCCAAGGAGAAGACCTCTCAGCTTCTGGGGAAGACAAGAAGCCCAGCAGCCCCATCGATGGGGGGTTCTGAGCCAGCCCCACCCAGCTGGGTGACAAGGCTGGTCCTCTGGCTGCCAGAATCAGAAGCGGGCTCACCAGCCAGGGACCCTGGGTTGACTGGGGCTCCAAGAGCTGGTGCCAAACTTCTCCGGGAGCTTTGAGCGAGACAAGGGCTTCGGTTTCTCTCTCTGGTTTAGGTTCTGTGGGAGATCTTCCAAGGAAGAGATCTCCAAGTCACTCTCATCCTCAGAAAGCTGCAGGGAGAACAGGGGAGAAGAAAATGCATCTGACCAGGGAGGACGGATGTGGGGAGAAAATGCAGATCTGGAAGAAAGCAGGAGGGGCACTACTCCTCCCATCTTCTCATGTCCATGTCTTTGAGAACCTGCTTCAGAGACCTGGGGTCACAGCCATTGCAAAACACCCCTGAAATTCCACTGGCCACACTGAGGCCAGCCCCAAGGCCTGTAGAAGATCAGGTTTCTCTTGTTGAAATTTAAACTTTGTCCAGATTTTTGAACTGCCCACAGTGAGGAAGTCCAGGGACTTAACTTCTCCAAACTCCTGAGCTGACGTACCAGTGCCTAATGCACCTACCCCACCTGCCACAGACTGCTGGTCCAGGGCTGGGAAACACTGACCAAAGGTGCGTGAGGGGAACTCCAAGTGCAGGCATCCTTCAGCCTGGAAAAGGTCTGAGCTAGGGCCAACAGGGGAGCCAAGAGTGGGCCAAACTCCCAGGCTGTCCCGGAACCAGAATCACGGTCACCCCACCCCCACCTGAGCTCTCAGTGCCCAGACCATTTGCCTTGGAACGTAAGGACAACCAATCAGAAACCTCCAGGGCCCCAGGTGGCAAGCAGGCTCTGGACAGTGCCTCAACCTGCATTGGGCAGTTGGTGCTCTCTCACAACTGACGATGAATTCTTTTTGAATACATTTTGAATCATTTAGACTCATTACTCACAAACACACATGAGCTACATAATAAACCGAACATATCCCATAGCACAGGGTGGGTGTCGGGGTTGCCAGGGGAGGTGTATTCTGGGAAAAACCAAAAAGTGATTGCCCATTATTTCTGAATTTTAGAGCAATAACATAGGTCATCCTAGGATGCATCTTTCTGATTGAGAAGGGAGGGTAAAATTACAAGAGCCAGAAATGTTTCTGCCTAAGAAAACACAACAGGAATACAGAAGTGGTTCCCTTATGGGGAGAGGGGAGGTGGCAAGGACATCCTAACAGGAATGGTCTGGGATGCTGAGCATCTGAGCGATAAATGTGATGGCAGCTGGAGCTGGAGAGAGGCAAGGCCATTAAGACATTCTTAGTGATGAGGAAATGGCCATGGATATTTGGAACAAAGGTGCCTAATATCCCCACTGTGTACTGTGGAGCAGTCTGTTCTGCACACAGTCCTGCGCTGGGGTCCTCGGGGAGTGAAGAAAGGGGAGAGCTTGGCTGTGGGATGAGCTGGAGCCCGAATAGAGCAGCTACTGCTGGAAGCCAGGCACAAAGCCAGGTCCAGGCCCCATCAGAGCCAGAAGTGGGGGTGTGCGTGGCTGGGAGAAACAACCCACTGAGCAGTGGTTCATCTAATGAACCACGAGGCTTTTCGATGTTAACAAGGGACACGAACAACAAGCACTGGAGAGTGGGCATCGTGCCACTCCTGCAGGGGCAGAGGAGGCGAGGGGCAGGAGGGCAACTGTAGTGTCACACACGGGCCCTCCCTCAGGCCCCGTCCAGGGCCCCAAACTCGAGCTGGCTCGGTAGGAGACTGCAGGGGAGCCTCCTAGGTCCTCCAGCCTACCTGGGGCTTTCCTCCTGGCACAGCAGCTCTCTGTGGCCCGGCACTGGGCACTGAGAACAGACTGACCCCTCCAGCAGGCTTCTTGGCTGGAGCCTCCAACTGCTTCTCAAGGTTTCTGACCATCGATTGCACCAGTGTTCCTGGAAGGCAACCAGAGTATGACTAGCATCATCCCCATGGGTCACGTCCCAGGTCCAGTGTGGATAAAGGGAGCATGGAGAAGAGTCCGAAGGGAAAAAGGAAAGACAAAAGCAGTAGAAGACAGGCAAAGAGAGAGAGGCTCAGGCCAGCATGGGCGGGGAAGAGAGCCTTGGAACATCCAGAAATGTACTATGTCCTAAAGGGCACAGCTGGGCACAGCAGCTTAGCAAGCTGCCCTTTCCTCTTAGCAGGAGGAACCGCTGCTCAGTCGGTACATGAACTGCAAGATTAATGTGTAGTTTTTCCTCCAACATCTTCACAGAGAAATGAAAAAATATCATCAATATAAATTCGCTCAGGGCTGTGGGGCCAGATCCACTTTCTATGAACTCCTCACAGGAAGGGGGCTAAGCAGTGACTACATTTTCAGTGTGAGAAAGCAAGGTGGATGTTCAGACCTCAGGACTGGCCAGGAAGCAGGGAGCCAGCCATGGCCTTCCAGGATTCAAATGTCTGGGGGCCTGAGCAGAGGTCCAGAGTGATGATGACCCTTGGCTCACTGATTGATTAAAAACCAGTTAGTTAAGGGTCTATTATATTCATACTATGTTCCTTGCCCCTCATCACTCATCTTATCCAGATACCTCCCTTTACAACACAGGAACCAAAACTCTCCACACCAGCACACAGGGAGCAAGTGACAGAGCCCAAAGCGTGTTCAAAGACTCCACATTCCCAGTTCCTAGATGTTTACACCCTATCATCCACCTGGCAGGTCGTCAGTTCTTCTCCAGAGATCTGGTTCTGGTGGGTTAGATGGGCTGGCAGGCTGGGACCATGCCATGGACAAGATGAAGTTCCACAGAATTCATGACACTGTAGACTTGACAGATGGCACAGAACTGGGATTACCCCCCAGCTTGTCCACTTTCTGCCTTTGGAAAGACAAAACCTAAGCTCTATATTCTTTAAACTTTGGCTAGAAAATGCAACTGAAGCCCAGAAGCTATAAGCCTCATTAACAGTCTTATAAGAAAACCTTCCTCACCTGAGGAGGCCAGCCCGCCCGAGCCCTTGCCAGGGGACTGGGCACTCCCCTCCGAGGTCTCGGTGTCAGACCAGTCCCAGTCATCCTGTGGCCGGGGCCCCACCCTCGAAGGAACTCTCGGGGGCTGCAGGGATGCACGCGGCCCAGCATCTCCCTCCGAGTCCTCTTCAGAACTGAACGGGGGCGTACTGTCAAGAAGGAGAGGAAATGAGGAGTGCGTGAGCTGGAAGGAAGATGGTCAAAGCCACACTTCACCACTTGCAAGCTGGTTGGCCCAGAGCCAGTCCTGCCCCTGGCACCCCTGGGCCCAGACACCAGCCAGGAGTCATCTGGAGAGGGGCAGCCACCCTCTGTTAGAAGATGAAGACCCAGCCCCTCCAGGGTGGCAACTGGGGCTTGGGGATGAGTCGTAAGAGGAGGGGAGGTTTGCTCTGGCCTGGCTCCTGGAGTCCCAGGAGCAAGGGACTCCAGTCTCTTCATGGGTTGGACCCCACCTGAGGCCCCTCCTGTTCACTTCTTTCTCTGCCCCTCACCTGTCTGCAGAAGCCAGTGCGGGGCCCAGGACAGGGTGGGAGTCACACCACGGACCCTGTGAGAATGCAGAGCCCAGCTCACCTCAGCCCAGGCCCTGGGGAAGCAGGGGTGCCGGGGGGTCCAGATGCTCTGGAGCGAGGAGTAGGGCTGGGCCCCGGGGCCAGGCCCAGGCTATGGCTGCTGCGGCTCTGAAGACTTGTCACAGGGGGCTCTGCCGGCTTGGATGGCTGTGCCACATGCAGGGTCCTGGCCTTTGGCTGGACCTCTTTGGTGACCAGCGGGCTCTGCTGGCTTTTGACTAGAAACACAGATAAGAACGCGTTTCAGGGCATATCCATCTGGACTCTCAAGCCCAAGAGGAGGCAGAAAGAGGCTCCAACACACTGGAAAAGAACAAGTCACTCTGTGCAGTGTACTGCTATTACCACAGCAGATTTAATTATTTCCCCCACCCCAAGTATCCCACGGCCAGCCAAGCCTGGGCACCAGGTTCTATCAAAGACCAGGAGAGCAGCTGGTGTTCCGGGCTCATGTCATCATTCCAGGAGACCCAGGGGAGGCAGCAGGTCTAAGGAGGCCCAGCGTGTCTGCAGCCCACCCCTGACACAATCCGAGAAGCTGGCCCTGCCAAGGCCACCTACCCTGTCTACCCAACTCCAGCGGCTGCTACTGGAGTTCAGGCAGCCTTGCAGGAAGGCCTTGATGCCACCAGAGGGCACTGTAGGACCACGTGGGCTGTCAAGATCCATACACCTCCTCCCAGAAGGGGCCTGTAGCTGGAGTGTTCAAGGCAGGAAATCAGACACAGCCCCTCCCTCTTCCCAATTACCAGGAGGGTCAAGCGTGGGGGCGGGTTGTGGTGGGGGCGGGGAGTGGGGCTGTTCTGCAGGACCCACGATTTTTTTATGCAAAGAGAAGAGCAGAGAAAGTACATCACAGGGAGGCAAAGTAAGTACTGGTTCATGAAACTCCAAAGTATGGACTGAGCCACAGCATAAAATGCATTTCTTACTGTAGTTCAAAGTTAAAAGTGTTTGAAATGCACTACTCTCGGAGGATGCATTCACACAGAAGTGGGCCTTCTAGGAAAGAGTAACCTAAAGGCAACTTGTTAAAGTAAACTTGCTGAGGGAAAATAATAATAGCTACAGTTACAGTGGACAGACCAAGCTAAGCACTTTACATCCAACATCCATTTAGCCCCAGACAGGCTTCCAGAGCTTCAGGAACTTGCTCAAGACCCACGATTCCATGGGAATCCATGGCAGATGCCAACCCAGGTGGTCAGTCACCCCAAATCTCAGGCTTTTGCCACTAACAAGACTACATCCCCCACCTTTGCCTCCAGATAAAAGAGGCATGGTCTGAGCAGAGACAGGAGGTGCGCATTTGTACAGCACTCCTGAGGACTAGAAGGAGAGCACATGGGGGTGCAGAGCCAGAAAGCGGCCTAAGAAATGCCAAGAGAACAGAGCTCATCCCATAGGTCAGTAACGGGCCCTGAGAAGGAACAGCCCCCCACCCCGCCCCAGGGAAGGGGAGAGAGACAGTGGGGGGCAGGGATGCTTCCACCCCAGGTTCTGGGACCACAGGCACAAGCGCTGGGGGAGGGGGTGGCACCACAAGAGCAAGAAGCCTTTCTCTTCTCTTGGAAACCAGGACAAGGAGGGGCTTCCATCCACCCCTCCAGCCCTCAGCCCCAGGGCCTGTCCCCTCTCCTCTAAGCTGCCCCGGCCTGTGCTGGGCCCCATCACATCACCTAGTTCTGGCTGGTTTCCAGCTGAGGGGCAGGCCCTGGCCCAGATCAACTTCAGTAAAGGGAAAAGTGAAAGTCTCTCAGTCATGTCTGACTCTTTGTGACCCCTTGGACTGTGGCCCACCAGGCTCCTCGGTCCATGGAATTCTCCAGGCAAGAATACTGGAGTGGGTAGCCTAACCTTTCTCCAGCAGACCTTCCCGACTCAGGAATCAAACCAGGGTAAATACTGCACCTCAGTAAATACTGCACTAAATTAAACAAATTAGGAATGAAGGAGCATTTGAGGCAGAGGGCTTTGTGACAAATTTCCTTCGGTCTGAGATTTCTTTCTGTGTGAATCTGAAAACTATCCTTTCCTTAGCGATTTTAAGGTCAGGTGTTTAAACCAAATAGAACAGAGTTACCCAGACCATTGATATAATTTTTACCATATTCTCATACCAACTGTCCTGTTTTCTATGTAACATTTTTATAGAAAATGATACCACTTTTAAACATAAAATTCCCACTTTATACTTACCCAAGTAATCATTTCCATGAGCTTTCAGGGTTGCTATGTTAGTAATATTTTTCCAATGTACATAAAGAAAAATAAAGATTAAAATCTTAAAATTATTGATTCATGTACCAAATAACAGATAACTAAAGTACGGATAACTAAAATCATCTTGCATACCTCCCAGAGATGTGTGGACCACACTTTGGAAATTTCCTTTGCACAAAGAGCTCAGGTTGGGTCTGCCTGGACATGAGGAGATAACACAAGTGACCCTCCTCTGACCACATACTCCCATGACTGCAAGGAGCTAGGGCATCGCCCTGCATGAGGATCTGGGACCCCTCTAGAGATGGGGGCTCCTGGTGCAAAGACACAATTCCCTTGCTCCCTAAGTTCCTTGAGGACAGAGACCAGAGGGTCCTCACTCACATCCTTCAGTCTTCCACAGGAACCACAGGGCCTTTCCTTGTCACAACCCCCAGGGACAAAGCAGCTGGCTGGCCCAGGGAAGGAGTCTGAGCTCTGAGGATATGTCTGCCTGCTGAACTGGCCCAGCTTCTCATGCCCTCCCACTGCTCTAGGGCAGAATATTCCATTTGATTGATCCTTGCTTCCATCTGGAGCCCCTGTGCTGACAACACTCTGTTGGAGCCAAGTTCAGCCTGTGGTCCAAACAAGCAAAACAGTGCAGAACTGAGCTGCTGAGGAGGCCTTGTGTCTGAGCAAGGACAATGGCCCTGGTTCTCCTCTGCCTCCCTGAGGGACCCGGGTGACCACCCCACCCCTAGACCCTGTTTTTCCAACAGAGGTCTTTTGGACTCAGCCACCTGCAAGAGCCCTATTGTCTGGACCTTCTGAGCAACAGGCAACACCCCGATGAGGACAGAGATTATATCCCTCCTCCACACAAGCCTGAACCCTCCCAGCTCCCAGTCCCAAGCAGGCCCTCTTGCCAGCTCACCTGGCACCTCGCCCTCTGGCTGGGACACCGGGGCCCGGTCCCTCTGTCTGTCCTTGACTCTGCTGGTGGCTTCCTTAATGAGCTTCTCCCTCAGGCTCAGAAACTCAGAAAACCTCCTGGCCTTCTGCTCCCGCTGGGCTCGCAGGATGGACTCCAGGTGTCTGAGGGTCTGAGCGGGAATTCCCTTGGCATCCTGGAATACACAGAGGTCCCCTTTGGAGATGGGCTCCCCTCCTCCTTCCCTCGGCCTCTCACACCTGCTGCTGGCCTGGGAGTCGCTGGGATCCGTGCTGGTGCCTCTGGGAGAGATGAGCTGAGCATCAGGGCGGGGCGAGCAGGCTGCTGAAAGTGAGGTGGGCTAGGGCTTGGGAGCCCCAGCAAAGCACGAGCAGAGAGATGATGCAGAGGGGCTATGCACAGTTCTATCAACATCAAGCATACAGGCTGAGACGGGACATGCCTCTCCACTATCCTTGTGGGAGACCGCGGCTTGCTCCTTTCTGTACTTGCATCATCATCTGGCCAGAAACATTGTCCTCCGTGGCTGACAATGGTTGAAAACATCAACTGCAAAAAATCAAAGCCAGGCACCCTTCCAACACTTAATGGAAGTTTCTTGGGCTTTTGACATCCACCCTTGAGGAATAATTTAAGATTAGAAGAAATGTTTTAATCAAGTCTGAACATAAGGCCAAAGTTAGATTGAGCGGTAGTTGAAAAAAGTCAATGATTAAGGGGCATCTTTGCTAAATTAAACCTAGGTGTTTGGGTTTTTTTCTTATTTTACTCTATACCCAAAGTATCCTCAATGATGTGATTTTCCAGCTGCCTTAGTAATAAGGTGGGTGTTTTTAATCATGGATTTCATTGATGCCTTTAATGATAATATCCATACTCTGGTTGAACAGGAGCATGAGAAAACAACGGTGTTCAAATATTAATTTGTACCAGATAGGGCTTTCAGAGCCTGCTCCACCCACAGCCACCTGCTGAGTGGGCATGGTCAAGGGCGCTACTGATGAGAGACACTTCACCGCTCCAAAGGCCAGATTGAGCCGATTAAACTCCTCTTGTCAGAAAATACGGTCCCTTTGTCCAATAGAAGACGGGACATCTTGTTCAATAGTTCCACCAAGACTATCTAATTGTAAGTTGTCAAAATAATATCAATATGAAAAGTGAAAGTATTAGTCACTCAGTTGAGTTTTTTGGCAACCCCATGGACTGTAGCCCGCCAGGCAGCTCCTCTGTCCACGGAATTCTCCAGGCAAGAATACTGGAGTGGGTTGCCACTCCCTTCAGGGGATCTTCCCAACCCAGGGATCAAACCCAGGTCTCCTGCATTGCAGGTGGGTTCTTTACCATCTGAGCCACCAGGGAATCCCTTGTCCACTTAATGTCCACCATCAGACCTGGACCTTCAAACTAAGGCACATCCCCTTATTATTCATTCTTATAGTATCCAATACTTCACTTGCAGAGCATTTCACAATGTTAAGTTATTAAATTCTGGAAAAGCATTGTTTAGTATCTGAGTTTCCTACCATCTATAAACTCCATGAAAAAAAAATTTTCAGTTCTAATTCATCGCTGTATTCTCAGCATGCATGTGTGCTAAGTTACTTCAGTTGTGTCCGACTCTGTGACCCCATAAACTGTAGCCCACCAGGCTCCTCTGCCCATGGAATTCTCCAGGCAAGAATACTGGAGTGGGTTGCCATTTCCTTCTCCAGTTTTCTCAGAACCTAGTACAACAGTTAGCATAAAGGTGCTCAATAAATATTTGTTGAATATGTGAACGACAACAAAGAAAAAGCAATAGAGACACAGAGAAAGCAGCCAGTAAGTGGAGAGCACGGAGAGGTCAGGACACGGGATGACATCTCAGGAAGCCACTGGAGGAAATAGAAGAGATCACAGTGCCAGCTGCGTGGGTTTACGTTCCCGGACACCAGGGGTGCCCCACGGGAACGAACGAGATGAATAAGCCTACACTATAAAGAACAATTGACCCTTTGTTGATTTAAGAACGCCCTGCGTCCACATGGTAGGTGCGGCCCTGCCACAGGGGTACCGGAACTCACTCTCTTTATCCCCATGCTTTCCAGCTTCTCCTCCAAGGTGTCCTCCAGGACTGGCCTGAACTGCTTCAGCAAGGTGGGGTTTCGCCTCAGGGCTTCTAGCACCTTCTGCTGTCCGCTGTGGGAGTCCTCCAGCTCTGCAGCACAAGACACCACCAAGGTCAGCCAGGGCGCCCAGAACCTCCGCTCCCAAAGCCCCAGTGCACCCAGCCAGGAGTCATGGTCTCCAGCCTATGACCCAGGGCCACCGACCCCACCTGAGGGTCCATCCCCAAGTTGTTCCTCTGGGAATCACAGCAGCAGACCCTCCACCCACCTTTGAGATCCTCATCCCCTGGACCTTCAAGATCTGGATCAGTCCTGTCCCAGGTTGACTCAGAACTTTTGGGGTTCTGACTCTCAACAGCAGCTTGTTCCCCGGGCTCCATTCTTCCTCCCCTCTCTCCCCACCCAAATTGAGTATAACTTACATACAGCACTGTATACATTTAAGATGCACAGCATAATGATTTGATTCACATTCATGATATATGTATACACATATATACTATGGATAGACAGCTGCCTGCTCCCCTAGAGTCTACTGTCTAAATCAGGTGTTCTCCCTCCAACTATACACAATAGAATTGCATGGGTTTAAAGTACAGATTCTGTGGCCCCACCTTCCAGAGTCTGATTCCACGGATCTGGAGAAGGGCCCTGGAATCTGCATTTTTACTTGCTCAGATGATTCTGATGGAGGTGACCCACAGACCACTCCTTAAGAAATACTGACCCAGTGTGCATGTGTGCTAAGTCGCTTTAGGCATGACCAACTCTTTGTGACTCCATGGACTGTAGCCCACCAGGCTCCTCTGTCCATGGGATTGTCCAGACAAGAATATTGGAGTGGGTTGTCATGCCCTCCTCCAGGGGATCTTCCCGACCCAGGCATCAAACCTGCGTCTCCTGCAACTCCTGCATTGCAGGCTGATTCTTTACCGCTTAGCCACCAGGGAAGACCTACTGACCCAGAGGGTAACGAAACAGGCAATTAAAATACAATGTGATTACTGCTATAAAGGGGCCGTCCAGGGTGAGTCAGGGTAGACCTCCCAGAAGTGCTCTTCAGGTCTAATGCCAGGGGCCACTGTGGTTAGAGGTGGACCAGCCTACTGACAAGTAATATGAGTGTGAACAGGCCAGCACTGGGGACACGAAAGAAAACCCTCAAGGAGCCCAAAGTCAAGTAGTAATCTTATCCCTTGGTTGCTTATTTGAAACACCTGGGCTCCATCCCAAGCTAAGTACATCAGAATCTTGGAGGGTTAGCCTCAGGCCTTAAGATCTATTTGTGAAACTTCCCAGATCTTCTAACAACAGCCACGCCTGAAGACCAATTGGCCTAGAGCAGCGGTTCTCAAAGTGTAGTGTAAGCCATGGCACGGGAGCCACCTGTCACTTATTAAAAACCCAGATTCTCAGATCCCCACTCCAACCTGTGTGTGAGTTAGTCGCTCAGCCGTGTCTGACTCTTTGCAACCCATGGACAGTAACCCACCAGGCTCTTCTGTCCATGGAATTCCCCAGGGAAGTTGCCATTTCCTACTCCACCACTTCAACCGGACTGAAGCAGAACGTTAGGAGGTGGAGCCCAGCAGTCTGTGTTTTAATAGGTCCTCCCTCGCCCCCAGGGTCAATTCTCTGCTGAGTCTGCACAGGGCATGAGCCCCAACTGGGCTGTATATTGAAATCAGCATTGGAGCTCTGTGTACTGCTGCTGCCCGAAGCCCTGCCCCACGTGTGGTGATCTAGGCAGCAGGCGGCCGGTTGCTCCTCCAGAGTTGCAAGCAGCCCAGGAGATTTAGTGTGCGACCATTGCAGAGAGCTGTGGGACGCACAGAGGTCCTCAAACTTGAGCAAGCATCAGAATGCCCGGGAGGGCAGGTGCAGACAGAAATGGCTAGGCCCTGCCCCAGAAGTTCTGATTCAGTCTGTGCAGCCTGGGACTTGCATTTCTAGCCAAGTCCCCAGGGGATGCTGCTTCTGCTGGTCTGACACTAGAAGAGTAGAAAAGCAAGTGAAGAGGAACAGCAGAGTCTGACCAAGGTCTGGGTCCTCCCTGCAACGGGATGGGGTGTGGAGGAGGTGGGGAGGGGTCCCCCCACTCGGTGACCGCCTCCTAGAACTCTGCGCCCCACTGGAGGATTTGGCTCATCCTCACTGTGGACCTTGTGTTACTCAGGGTTACCTGCATAACTTATTTTTACTACTATATTCCAAGGTTAAATGCACTGGGGTGGGAGAGTGGCAGAGGACTGATTAAATTTTGGTTCATCCATCCAATGGAGTACTTTGAAGTCCTGAAAAAATAATGGAGCAGCTCTATATAAAGGGATAAGAAATGACCCCCAATATGGTTAAGAAACAACCATAGAACAATATGTATACTGTGCTCCCATTTAGGAAAAAGGAAAAGAACGCATACATGGACGTGCCTGTGTTTGCACCAAGTGTCTCTGGAAAGAAACGTGACAAACCATTAACAATGGAATCTCTGGGCGGAGACTGGATGGCCTGGCAGGAGGGAGACCTACTGTGCACCCTTCTGCTTTTTCTGCGAAAAGCATAGATGACTGCCTCAAAAGTACATTAAAAAACAACAAAATACCCCATGATGAACTCTCTGGTGACACAAATAAAACCCGTTCCTCAGTGCACCTGTTGGGTCACTCTGGAACTGTCACATCACAGCAGGGCTGGGCGTGCGGGCCTGGTCAGCAGGCTGGCTGTGAGCTCTCTCTGATCTTTCCTGGGAGTTCCTCCTCCCCAACTCACCCAGGAGAGTCTATTTTTTTCACTTCTCCTTTGCATCCCCTGGAAACATTCTGTTGAGAGCTCTGCAAATCGGAGTCAGTCACTGAACAGAGTGAATAAAAGTGGCAGGCTCCCAGGGCTCCGCAGAGGGCACCGAGGAGGATTCCTGCACATCAGGTTGGCCAGTGTGATCTGCCTGCTGCATGCTCGCCACGCAGAAGAAAACTGCAAAGGTCACCTAAGCCCACACAGTGAGGCCACATCCACTGCTCTGGGTCATACCAGGCGAGAGGCGGTGGGGTTGGCACCAGGGATGGGCGAGGCAGCAGGCGGCTCTGGGCAAGCCACTGGTCCTCTCCGAGCCAGGGAGAACCAGGAGGTTGCACATGTGTGCCTTCATGTCACGTGCCTGACAAGCAGCGGGTGGTTAAATATTTACCGCATATCCCTAGTTCCCTGCACCCAGATTCAGGCAGCCAGATCCAGTTAAGTAGAGACAAACTCAACAATGAAGAGGGCAGCCCCCAGGGAAGAAATCGGAGCCTCACCTTCCTCGGAAGAGTCCTCATCTGTGTCCACAGCCTTCGGGCCTTCACAGATCCCTGAGGAGAGCAGCAGTAGTTAGTATCTCCAGGGCCTTGGGCCCCACCCCCACCTCAGAGAAGAGCCAGGACAGCATGTGAGTGCAGGCCAGAAACAGCAAGGACTCGAGTCGGTCCTCCAGCAGACAGGGGCAGGACGAAGCAGTGGTCACAACCATGACCTGGGAGGCAGCAAGATCAGAATCCACATTCCAGCCCTGCCCCTCACTGGCTGCCCATGACAGAAGCCCTTGAACTTCTCTAAGCCTCATGTGCTCTTCTAGAAAGTGAGGACAGTCATACCTGCCCCACACTAAAGTGTGGGGACAAAGTGCTGAGACAACGGATCTGAAGTCTATGACACACAGCTCTCATTAATGGCCCACCGCAGCCCTGGGCTTCCCAGGTGGCTCAGTGGTTAAAAAAAAAAAAATTGGCTTGCCAATACAGGAGATGCAAGAGATGCGTGTTCAATCCCTGGGTTGGGAAGGTCTCCTAGGGTAGGAAATGGCCTACCCACTCCGGTATTCTTGCCTGAAGAATTCCATGAACAGAGGAGCCTGGTGGGGTCGCAAAGAGTCGGACGTGACTGCGCAACTGAGCACACACGCACACGCCCCAGCCCCAGCACTCAGATCACAGCCATAGAACGGCGCCTCTCCAAACTGGTTGCAAGACTGCAAAGGAAACATCTAACCTCAAGGCAGAGGCTGGGAAGATGTGTGGGTTTGCCAGAAAAGGCAGAAGGGAAGCTACAGGCATAGGGCAGCAGAGGTGGGGTGGAGTCGGAAGGTTTCACAAGGGGCTAGCCAGGTCCTCCAAGCAGGCTGGTCCCCCATAGGTTACTGTCGCCCTTTAGACATCAGCACCTCATCTGTCAGACATGCACACTAAGAAGCACGCACATAAGACGAGGAGGGCAGACTCTAGACAGGCATATTCACAGAGATTTGGGGTCAACTTGCTGCAGGATGGAAACAAGGTAAAGTTGGATGGAACTGAATCACAGTTGTGGTGAATTAGAAAGAGCCTGTTCATGAGCCCTGCCTCTCCATCCATCACCTCCCGCCCAGGATTCTCACCCCTCACCCCACCTCATGTCTCCACCGTCCTACAGAGAAGAGCAGGCCAGACAAGAAACCATGCTACCTGCACAGAATGCCTTCAGCATGAACCTGGGCTGGAGCCCTGTCTATCCCAGAAACAAGCATCTTCTCACCCTCCCTTGTCCAGCCAGAGAGCCTGATGCCACAGGTCCCTGAGCAGCTGCCACCATCCTCATCCTATACATTGACTGGTATAGCATGACAGAGACAGGAGAGGGGACCAGAGGCAGGAGAGACAGGAGACAGGAGAGTCCAAGACAACAGACTTACCCTCCACCTTCCGGAGAGACATGGCCTGCATCTGCAAAGACATGGAACAAAGCAGGTTACAGGCAGCAGGGGGCTCTGCTGTGAGCGGTGGGGCTGCCTAGCTCTATAAAGAAGGGACAGCCAGTGTTTCCACACCATCCACTGTGAGCTGGAGCTCAGAATACTCTGCCCTGGCCCTGCAACATACCTCCTGCTGTGCAGATATGAGGGCATGGCGTCAAGACTGAACAGTGGTAATCAGGTTGGCACCATGCTCCATTTTCCCATGGTGGGGAGGCAAGAAGGCCCCTCTACAGAGAGGGACTGTGGCCTGAAGGACAGGAACCCCATGCAAGCAGAGGGGCACAAGCACACAAGTAACCTCAAGGGAGCTGCCCCTCCTGAGATGTGGGCTCTGAGCTGAGTGCCCCCTGGGGGTAAGGGGGCATGATGTGAACAGCTACTGACTCTCTGCTCAACCCCTCTTTTCCAGGAAGTGCCTCTTCTTCCTTGGTTTACATAGTCACAGACAGGACAGCCCCTTGTAACTTTGTGACCCCCACACCACAGCCATAGCTGACTGTCCAGGTTTGGGCAGAGAATTCTGGATTGGTAACATGTCAACTCAAGAGCTCTGGGCAGCTAACTGGTTTGAGTTTTTATTTTCTTTGTTTGTTTCTTTTGCCACGTGGGGCAGACATGGAGTAGAAGCTGACCTTCACAGGGAAAATCAAAACAGTTACAGAAGAAGGAACAGAGACATATCACAGAGCAATGACTTGACCACATTTCATGTCTCTGGATTCAATTTATTCCTAGACTTAGCTGTTCCGCTGCCTTGAGCTTTCTAAGAGACCTTGTTGAACCTTATGACAAATCTCCTCTTCGGCTTAGGCCTGAGTCGCTTTCCACCACTTACTGATGAATGATTCATCCAACGTCCATTTCCATTCCTCCTTTGCTTACCTCTATCCTAGAAAGTATAGAGCTAATTATTTCTTTTCTAACCTCCCTCACAACTATAGTTTCCACAGTTTTGACTAGTAAAATATAAGTAGAAGCCTTGATAAGAGCCTTTCATCAACTTTCTCCATTGAATATGGTTGTGATGGTTGGGGCTATGGCAGCCATTCTGCAACTATCAGAGTCAAGCCTAAGTCAATATGCTAAAGTGAAAATGAAAGTGTTGGTCACTCAGTCACTGACACTTTGCAACCCCATGGACTATAACCCATGAGGCTCCTCTGTCCATGGGATTCTCCAGGCAAGAATGCTGGAGTGGGTTGTCATTCTCTTCTCCAGGGGATCTTCCTGACCCATAGATCAAACTGGGGTCTGTCGCATAGCAGGCAGATTCTTTACCATCTGAGCCACCAGGGAATATGCTAAAGATGGCAATTAAAAAAATAATAATAATAACAGTCTAGAATTCCAATGGCATAATGTTGCTGCTAAATCAAGTGTGACCTCTTTTGGTGTTACAATAAAAATAAACACCGGTTAACCTATTCTGTTATATTTAGCCAGTAGGTTCCTAACTGAAACAACTATAAATAAGAATTCTGGTAACAAAAGGAGGAAACCTCCAGGCAGCCACAGCTTTGAAGAGCTAAATGTGTTAGGGGAAGTAGTGAAAAAGAAAAGCAGCAAGGAAGTGGGTTAGATATGTTGACAGCTGGAAGAACAGAAAGGGACAAATAGCGAGAGGATCAGTGGATTAGATAGTGACAGTAGGTGTTCCGCCCAGGAAAGCTCTGGGGAGGGTGGTTCACAGCAAGGACCTGAGGCCACAGCAGGGCCCAGCTGGGGACAGATACACGTCTCCACTGACCTGGGGCTCAGAACGGGGAGCTGCACCCTGACTGGGCAGAGAATGGTCCACATTAGATGAAGAGTCAGAGGGGTGGTTTTAGAAGAAGGGTGCGTAGTAAGTGATGTCTTCTCGTCATACTAGCTTATCTAACAACCTCCTCAGAGGCTGTTAACTTATGAAAAAGGAATTAGTTAAGAAATGTGTCTGAGAACACAGCGAAAGGAGCACAGGCTTCACATTCCACCTACCTGGCTAGGGTTGACTCTCACCCCTGTCATTTATAACATGCACTGTGTAGACTCAAGCGAGGTGCTTAAGTTCTGCAGCCTGCCTCATCATCTGTCAAAGGAAGCTGGGGAAAAGGTAATGTCTACCTTGAAAGGCAGCAGTGAGGTTTACATGGAGGAATAAACAAAGTATTAACCAGGCGCTGGCATTCACATGGTCTCTGCTGGTACTGTGAACCCACCAACACAGCCCCTAAGGACAGCAGTCACGTCATCCTCATCGCTTTCTGCCCCTCAAGTCTGAAGACTCTTCCCTCTCCTCAGAGACCCTAACTAATGAGACTGGAGCCAACAAGTCCAAGAGACTCTAAGGAGATCCTCACAGGGAAGGGGTCTATGGCTCCAGGTCCCGACTGGGAGGAGAGACACGCCTATGAGGAGGGACACGCCTACCATCTCCTCCTGGGAGGCAATGAGCCTGGCTTGTTCCTGGAGCTGGGTGCGGAGGGCATGGATCTGGCGCTGGGCCTGGGCGGCTGCTTTCCTCTGATCCTGAGACAGGGTAGCCTGGAGCCTCTCGTTCTGCTCCTGCAGCTGGTGGCACAGGGTGGCCGGTCAGTCACATGTCTGCAGGGACCTCTGAGAGCTCACTGCCTGCAGGACCTGCACCTGCAGGCAAACGCTGGCCGGAGCTTCACCTGAAGTAGGTGGAGGGTTTCCAGACCTGGGCAAGTAGCTTTCTAACAAGACTGACTTCCTTCCTATTTGAGGACATGTTAAGTGGTACCTGAGAAGTGAGAATTGAGTGCAGGCCCCTAAGCTCAGGGCAAAGGCTCTCTGTCAGCTGTGTCACCCACGGAAGGACAGTCAGGTAAGCTGAGGTCATTCAAAAATCATCAAATGGGTGCTTTTAGGTGAAGACAAAAAATGAAGGAAATGTGGTTACAAGCCACCTCTGATGTAAGAGCAGAGAGAAAATGACACCACTTATTTCTGCATAAAGAACCTCTAGAAGAATACAAGAAAGCAATAAAAGTGGTCACCTGTGGGGTGGGTGTTGGGGATAGGTAGATGGAAATGGAGCAGAAGTGAGACTACTCCATGTACCTTAATATAGTTCTTCTGCTCTTTGGAATAAACTTGAATGCATTTCCCATTTTTCAATTTTTCAAATAAGATAAACCTATCAGGGACTTCCTTGGTGGTCCAGTGGTTGAGACGCTAAGATCCCACAAGCCACATGGAACAACCAAAAAATAAATACATAAAGATTTTTTTAAAAAGATAAACTTATCAGAGGGGAACCACTTGAATGGGGGGCCATCCATCATGCACCAGACTCAGATCTAAGCACCTTTACCTTCTGAGCTTTCTGAAGCAGAACCTAGGGCTCTTCTTAACTGGCTTCTTCCACTTGCCTTCTCCTCAGGGACATTTTTATATAAGCTGGTTTCTCTGTCCTGAGGACTACTGCTCTCTCCCCACTGGTCTCAGTGTCTGAATCCTTCCATTTGAGCTGCCCCTGAACTATCGCTGAGGTCCACAACCACCCGGATCTCTCCTGGGTGGGGTTTCAAAGGAGGGCCCAAACACTGAATGACCAGGCAATTCTCTGAGTTTTATAGCACAGCCCTACTTAGAGAGCCTTAAGCAGTCACTGAAGAGCAATCCATGGAGAAAGGATGTGCTGGATTCAGAAGAGAAGGCCTTGAGGCTCCTGCTCCCAGCCAGGGAAGCAGCCCTCTGGGCAGCTGACCCCTCTGTGTATTGACGGGGGTCAGCAACGGGGAACCGTATCAGCAATAAAATATCTGCCAAGCAGTTCAAGGCAGGGGGCAAAGGATGGGGAGTTGAAGGATGAGAGGAAGTCATGGGAAACCAGGCTCCCCAAGACAGTCCGGTGAGACCTACCTCTCTCTTCTGAGCTGCATGCTCTTCCTGCAGTGCCTTCATTTTCCTCCTCCATTCTGTTTTCTGAAAAAGATTAAATGCTTATCAAATGGGCCCCTCTAGATATTAAAATACAGTACAAAGCTAAAAGAATTAAAATGTACTGGCTCACAGAGTAGGCAGACAGAGCAGTGAAAAGACTAGACAGCCCAAAGATACAGGGCGGGGGTGGGCGGGGGGAATGGAATCTACTCTGGGGGGAAGATGCATTACTGACAAATGGTGTTCAAACAAGTAGTTAACTACTTGAACTTGGATTGCAAAAAAATATGAACTTGTATCCTTATTTCACATCTTAAGTGAAAACAAATTCTAGGTGGTCAAAGATTTCATCTTAAAAAATGTAAGAGATGTCAGCAAGATGATGGACTAGTAGGTTCCAGTTCTCAAAATACCCACAGATGAGAATACCTTTATGAGAGCTCGGGAATCCAGCTAGAGGTCCTAGCACCTTGATGAAGCAAAAAAATCCAAGAGTGGATACACTGAAGAGGGGAAGAATAGTTTCACCTTACCTGTGTTACCCCTCACCCAAACCAGCACAGCTTGGTGCTAAGAGAGACCCCCTCAGCCCACAGTCTCTCCCACAAGGAAAGTGAGTGCAAGCAAGCACCTAACTGCCCAGGGCTTGAAGGATGCTGCCCAGGAGGCCCACTTCTGTCTCACTCCACCAGAACTGAGGGAATCAACATAGCTGAACCGGTTTTCAGCGCTGGCACACAGATCTCAACGCCAGCTTCAGATCCTACTGGCTAGCTTGTGGACACCAGAAGGTGTGGAGGAAGAGAAGGAAAAGTGTAGACTATTTGTATGTAATCAAAGTTAAGTTGTTTCCAGCTTAAAATAGAGTGCTGTAATTGTAAGATGGTTTATGACTGGAAAAGGTCAGTTTTCATTTAAATCCCAAAGAAAGGCAACGCCAAAGAATGTTCAAATTACCATACAATTGCACTCACTTCTATGCCAGCAATATTATGCTTAAAATCCTTCAAGCTAGGCTTCAGCAGTACATGAACTGAGAAATTCCAGATGTATAAGCTGGATTTAGAAAAGGCAGAGGAATCAGAGATCAAATTGCCAGTATATGCTGGATCATAGAAAAAGCAAGGGAATTCCAAAATAAAAATCTACTTCTGCTTGATTGACTATGCTAAAAGCCTTTGAGTGTGTGGATCACAAGAAACTGCGGAATATTCTTAATGAGATGGGAATACCACAACACTTTACCTGCTTCCTGAGAAACCTGTATGCAGGTCAAGAAGCAACAGTTAGAACCAGACATGGAACAACAGACTGGTTCAAAATTGGGAAAGGAGTACATCAAGGCTGTATATTGTCACCCTGCTTATTTAACTTATATGCAGAGTACATCATGAGAAATGCCAGGTTGGATGACTTACATGCTGGAATCAAAATTGCTGGGACAGGTATCAATAACTTCAGATATGCAGATGATACCACTTTAATGGCAGAAAACAAAAGAGGAACTACAAAAAAGATCTTCACGACCAAGATAATCACGATTGTGTGATCACTCACCTAGAGCCAGACATCCTGGAATGTGAAGTCAAGTGGGCCTTAGAAAGCAATACTACAAACAAAGCTAGTGGAGGTGATGGAATTCCAGTTGAGCTATTCCAAATCCTAAAAGATGATGCTGTGGAAGTGCTGCACCCAATATGCCAGCAAATTTGGAAAACTCAGCAGTGGCCACAGGACTGGAAAAGGTCAGTTTTCATTCCAATCCCAAAGAAAGGCAGTGCCAAAGAATGCTCAAACTCCCGCACAATTGCACTCATCTCACATGAGTGGAGAAAATTCTTCAAGAGATGGGAATACCAGACCACCTGACCTGCCTCTTGAGACACCTGGATACAGGTCAGGAAGCAACAGTTAGAACTGGACATGGAACAACAGACTGGTTCCAAATAGGGAAAGGAGTATGTCAAGGCTGTATATTGTCACCCTGCTTATTTAACTTATATGCAGAGTACATGATGAGAAATGCTGGGCTGGTAGAAGCACAAGCTGAAATCAAGA
>NW_011494956.1:13036639-13046133 GCF_000754665.1 Bison bison bison | reverse complement strand
CTGATGAAGATGAAAGAGGAGAGTGAAAAAGTTGGCTTCAAGCTCAACATTCAGAAAACTAAGATCATGGCATCCAGTCCCATTACTTCATGGCAAATAGATGGGGAAACAGTGTCAGACTTTATTTTTCTGGGCTCCAAAATCACTGCAGATGGTGATTGCAGCCATGAAATTAAAAGACGCTTACTCCTTGGAAGGAAAGTTATGACCAACCTGGACAGCATATTCAAAAGCAGAGACATTACTTTGCCAACAAAGGTCCATCTAGTCAAGGCTATGGTTTTTTCAGTGGTCATGTATGGATGTGAGAGTTGGACTACAAAGAAAGCTGAGCGCCAAAGAATTGATGCTTTTGAACTGTGGTGTTGGAGAAGACTCTTGAGAGAGTCCCTTGGACTGCAAGGAGATCCAACCAGTCCATCCTAAAGGAAATCAGTCCTGGGTGTTCATTGGAAGGACTGATGTTGAAGCTGAAACTCCAATACTGGCCACCTGATGTGAAGAGTTGACTCATTTGAAAAGACCCTGATGCTGGGAGGGATTGGGGGCAGGAGGAGAAGTGGACGACAGAGGATGAGATGGCTGGATGGCATCACCGACTCGATGGACATGAGTTTGAGTAGACTCCAGGAGTTGGTGATGGACAGGGAGGCCTGGTGTGCTGTGGTTCATGGGGTCGCAGAGAGTCGGACACGACTGAGTGACTGAACTGAACATTAGATCCATGCCAAATATCTTCAAAGCCAGGAGACTGTCACACTTTCAAAGAATAGTTTTCAACTGGGTTGGACTCAAAGTGAGGGCAATGGTGTCCAGTAAGATACATGGCTGAATATATTTTCGAAAAACTCCCTGGCAAATCTGACACTGCACATTTGAATGTCACCAGCCACACCTGAGAACCCTAAGAACTCTACTCTATGCTTTCATTAATTGGCACAAGGTCTGAAATATAGAACTGTGATGTCTTTAATCTCCCTAAATCACTTTGCCAACAAAGGTTCAAACAGTCAAAGCTATGGTTTTTCCAATAGTCAATGTATAGATGTGAGAGTTGCACCATAAAGAAGGCTCAGCACTAAAGAATTGATGCTTCTGAACTGTGGTGTTGGAGAAGACTCTTGAGAGTCCTTTGGATTGCAAGGAGATCCAACCAGTCCATCCTAAAGGAAATCAGTCCTGGGTGTTCACTGGAAGGACTGATGGTGAAGCTGAAACTCCAATACTTTGGCCACTTGATGCGAAGAGTTGACTCACTGGAAAAGACCTTGAGGCTAGGAAAGACTGAGGGCAGGAGAAGGGGACAACAAAGGATGAGATGGTTGGATGGCATCACCAACTCAATGGACATGAGTTTGAGCAAACTCTGGGAGATGAAGGACAGGGAAGCCTGGCATGCTGCAGTTCATGGGGTCGCAAAGAGTCAGACACGACCAAGGGACTGAACAACAGCAACCACCCTAAAACCAGAGTGAAAACAAGAAACTCTGTTGGGAGACAGCACATTTCTTGCCTGGTTCAGGAAGAAAGGCATGGGACCTTGGCTCACCTGAATTTCCATCTTCTCCTTCAGAGCCCAGAGCTCCTGAGCCTGCCTGAGTCGCTCCTCGGGCTCCTCATCCCGCAGGGACCCCAGGTTGGACTTCATCACACTGTGGGACTGCAGTGCCTGCAGCTTCTGAAAAGGCCAAAGTGTAGTTTCATTCGGATGAAGATCTAATCGTGACATTGTCTTTTATATCCTGAGCGGTGTCAGAAGGGCATACTTACCCCAACCACAAAGCCCCAACTTGAACTTACTGGGTATCTGCATGCCTGCAAATATTCCCACAAGTCCACACTCCCCTTCACTACAGTTCTCCTGAAAGCTCAGCTCTTGCACAGGAGAAGAAAATCCCATGGAAGAACACAATTCAAGAGTGTCATTTCCGTTGCACTGAAATTCTGCTGTACTTCAAGCCCAAAACTTGTCTGACAACTTTCCCATTTCTTCTTCAGTCTCAAATAGGCTAAAGAGAATCAGACTCTCAGAGCCTTGAGGAGGGTCTCTGGCATTCCAGACCACTCCCTGAGGACTCCTGCTCCTCTTCCAACAAAGAAAAAAATCTTGGCTGTCACCAAGAAGTCCTGGCTTTTCACAGCTTGGAGTCATGTCACCAATGCCTAGTGAGTGCTTCCTGAGCTAACAGTTCCCGAGCTAATGTGAAGGAAAAGGTAAGGAAAAGTGGATCAAAGAGAAGATACCTTTCCACCTCCTCCCCATAGTTATGTTTTTAAATAGATCACTACTGTAGTGACAAAAGCAATTACCTACATCTCTATTACCATATAAAACTCACAGACCCTATTACAGCTTTAGAGAACTGGTAAGCCCCTGAGTTTAACTTCACCTTCTTACTATCTTTAACTCTTCTGCTCAAGCAATATTGGGTCCAAATGTTAACCATTTCTCATACAAAATACAGTAGTGCGTTCTCAGTCATGTCTGACTTTTTTGAGACCCTGTGGACTGTAGCCCACCAGGCTCCTCTGTTCATGGGATTTCCCAGGCAAGAATACTGGAGTGGTTTGCCATTTCCTTCTCCAGGGGATCTTCTTCAACCAGGGATCAAACCTATGTCTCCTGTGTCTCTTGCATCACCAGGTAGATTCTTTACCACTGGCACGACCTGAGAAAATCATTTCTAAACCCCTTGAATATTTTTGTAGCATTAAATGCTTTATCAGATGTATGCACAACTTTCAGCCTCCAATGCGTCACTTCTGTCTTTACACAGCTGCTTATGACACACTAGAGACCGGCTTTCTTGATGTTACAAACCATCGTGGTGCTTTCCTTTCAACTGGGGCCTCCTTTGACAACTGGACTTAACCTACATCTAATCTAAAGTTCTCTCTTTAATGAGATGATTTAGCCAAAGTAAGCTCTCTGACTTCTGTAACAGGGAAAAAGTTATGAGAACAAATATTTTCAAAATGCACTTAGCTCTCACTGGCACTCCAAACATCTCTTGTGCTTTGAAAGTAGACTTACAGTGTTTTACACAATCATTCTAAATGCAATCTTACCTGTTTCCCCCACTCCCAGAATTTTTAAAAAGTAAACTAACAAAATAATTATCCAAGTACACTGAGAATTTTGTATCCAGTTTGGTTCCTATACTTTAATAAAATTAAAATAATAAAATTTCAGGTGAGAGGAGATGAGGGGAGACACACAAACACAAAAATTCAACAGAAGTCATCCTACGGGGGAAGACAAAAAAATGGATGTTCCAGTTTAAGACAATGCAATCCCGGTTAAAAGGAAACCATGGATGGTAATAAGAATTATGTCCTTATTCACCACAACTCAAAATTTCCTAACAGATGTAACCTTTTAAATTTTGAGTACGTGGTTTATGAACAACAACTCCAAATTTAAATCAGTACCTATTTACAGAACGTGTCTAGTCAGTGAGCAATGTCAGGGGAAGCGTGGGAGTCAGAGGTTCAGATGAGCTCAGAGATGATGAGTGTGGAGCTGGGGTCAGAACCATGACCACATGGTGGAGCAGCATCCTGTCTTCCATAAACCATCCCTGTCCACGCTAGGGGACCATTTAGGATGGGAGGGCTCAAGTCCCTACACATACACATACATGCATGCACACACACACACCCTTATCTCTCATTTCAACCCCACCACCCTCCATCCTTGGGTTTCCATCTCAGATTGAGATGATGGATCACTCACGGCTCCCTCCATACCCTACAACAATCCCCTTATGGAAAAACTGCCTAGGTGTTTCTTTAGGCAAAATGTAGAATGATCGTGAGAAACACTATTAGACAATTCATTTTCAAAAATAAGAAAATATATTCCTTGCTGTTCGGAGAACCAATAACAGCTGAATACATTCTGAAAATACTTCTCTTCAAACCTTTTCCCTGATACAGCTCCCCCAGTGACTCAGCAGTAAAGAATCTGCCTGCAATGCAGGAGACTCAGGAGAAGCGCTTGATCTCTGGGTCAGGAAGATCCCTTAGAGAAGGAAATGGCAACCCACTCCAGTATTCTTGCTTGGGAAATTCCGTGACAGAGGAGCCTGGCAGGCTACAGTCCATGGGATCCCAGAGTCAGACGTGACTGAGTGACTAAAACACAACAACATTCTGAAAATATTTTTCAAAATGTTTCCCTTACACAGGTTTATATGGGAAGATACAGTCCAGGGATAATTTTAATAAGTTTTTCGTAAATAAATTTGATAATATATCCAGTAGAGGAGCAGAGCTTTGAAGTTTAAGGAGCTGGGTTCAAATCCCAGTCTACCTCTTAAAACAGCTGTTTGGGCAAATTATGTGGCCTCCACGTCTTTGCTTGAAAAGGGGGAATGATAATAGCTTTTCCTTTTTTTTTTTTTTTTAAAGGCATTTTATTTTTTACCTTTTGTACTCACTGTGGAGAAGGAAATGGCAGCCCACTCCAGTGTTCTTGCCTGGAGAATCCCAGGGACGGGGCATCCTGGTGGGCTGCCGTCTATGGGGTCACACAGAGTCGGACACGACTGAAGTGACTCAGCAGCAGCAGCACTCACTGTGCGGCATGTGAGATACCCAATCGGGGATCAAACATGCACCCTGTACAGTAGAAGCCTTACCCACTGGACCACCAGGGAATTCTTTTAAAAAATAAATTAGGGAGGATTTCCCTGGTGGTACAGTGGATAAGAATCCACTGCCAATGCAGGGGACACGAGTTCAGTCCCTGGTCCAGGAAGATTCCACATGTCGAGGAGCAACTAAGCCCCTGCATCACAACTACTGAACCTGTGTGCCCACGCTACTGAAGCTTGCATGCCCTAGAGCACGTGCTCCACAACAAGAGAAACCTCCATGATGAGAAGCCTGCACATGGCAACGAAGAGTAGCCCCTGCTCGCCGCAACTAGAGAAAGCCCACATGCAGCAACGAAGACTCAGCACAGCCAAAAATAAATAAATTTTTTAAAAGCAAACTTAGGGACTTCCCTGGTAGTTCAGTGGTTAAGAATCCACCTTGCAATGCAGGGGACACAGATTCAGTCCCTGGTTGGGGAACTAAGATCCCATAGGCTACAGAGCAACTAAGCCTGATGCTGCAACTAGAGAATCTGCACCACAATAAAAGATCTCTGGGTGCTGCAACTAAGATCTGATACAGCCAAATAAATAAATCTTTTTTAAAAAAAGAAATTAACAAACTAACGACATGCCTACCTTTAGAATATTAGAGTTGTTTGGTTGTTATGAGAATTAAAAGCTAGTGTACATAAAGAACTTTGTACAGGGGTAGAAATGTTTCAGTAAATCTTAGTTACTGTGTGACTCCACAGGTCCCAACAGAGTGCCTGCTTGTAACCAGCGCTCAGCAAATACTTGTTAGAAGAAAAATGTTTCCATTTACATTTTGCCTCATTTCTTGTCCAGTGAAGCCCTTTGCAAAAATAAGCATAACATCTCTGGAGCTCTTACTATAATATATGCCAGATAATGTTAGGTATTGTTGATGTGCTAATTTAACCCTTTCAGAAACCTATCTTACAGAAAGGAAACTGAGGCAAAGAAGATTAAGTAACATGCCCAAGATCACACAGCCAGTGTGTGATGAAGCATGGGTTCAATACCAGCCACTGCCGTCTTTGTCTGGACTCAGAACTAGTACAAAGAAATAAATGTTGTGAACAAATAAGCAGGTTTTCAGCTAAAGAACTCTGAGAAGTCTTTTACGTTGGGTACCTCCTCTAAGGTAGAGTTCTGGTTGGCAACACTTTTAAATTCATCCCAAAATAATTTTTTGAGCTTGTCTATTTCCCCATATAGCTTGGCCCGCTCTTTTTCTTTCCATTCATCAAATTCTTTCTTAGTTTCTGCTTCCCTCTGGCGAATGATCTCTGCTTCCTACAAAGAAAAGCAAGAACAAGAGAATCATTATTAATTCCACACTATGACAAATATTTACTAAGAAACTGCCAGGGCCCCTTTTCCATGTAAGTCACTCTGGAGACCCAAAGAACATTTATCCCCCAGTCCCCAGTGTTTGGACTGGGAGTGGAATTAGTCTTATCTGAACTGTAAAGGATGGGGATCACGTCTCTTCTCTCTTTATATTCTTCATGATGCCTGGCAAGGAGTGATGAATGAATAAGTGATGGAAGGCATGACGCAAGTGTATGTATTTTCATTCTACAAATATTTACTGAATGCCTCCTCTGAGCTGCCTTCTGGAGTTTACCCAGTCTTTCTCCTCCTGTTAACAAAAGCTAACAGTATGTTTTAAGAAGTTAAAATTCAGGCTCAAATGCCCTCAGAGGGTGCAAACACAGGAAGCTGCAGCTCTCTTTTGGCCACACAGTTCTGGCCAAATAATTGAATTTTCCTTCCCAGACTACCTAAAATCACTTGGCACATCCAGGAAGACACCATCCTAGCCCTGAATCTCAGCTCTGGGAAACAGCCAGAATTGTCGACTCTGGGATCTGAGCACATTACGGGTCTCCTGGCCAGTCTGTGACTGAATCCCCTGTCATTGCTCCTCCATGCCCACCTGGAGCTGCCGCTGCCTCTCCGCCTCCCTCTGGGCTTCCAGCTCCCCTTGGGTCCACTTCAGCTTGGCCCGCAGCTCTTCTAACACCTCCTCCACTGGCTGCTCCTGCTTCCTCTGCTTTCCTGTGGGATCCACGCAAAGCGAGGGTGACCAGCACAAGTCAGAGTCAGTGGTGTGTACAGTTCCTTGTGTGCAGTCACACCTCAGTCTGAGACCAGCTTTGCCACTTACACTGTGTACACTGACTCTGGGCAAATGACGTAACCTCCTTGACCCTCTGTTTCTCCAAAGTAGAAAATGGAAGCAATAACAGCACCTAACCCAGAGGGTCAGGAGGAGAAGGGGATGACAGAGGATAAGATGGTTGGATGGCATCACCAACTCAATGGAAATAAGTTTGAGCAAGCTCTGGGAGTTGGTGATGGACAGGGAAGCCTGACGTGCTACAGTCCATGGGGTTGCAAAGAGTCGGACATGACTGAGTAACTGAACTGAACTGAATTGAAACCAGAGGGTCACTGTGAGGATGAAATGTGATAATGCCAAGTGCCTAGCATAGCACCTGGCAGGACAGCTCAATACATGTGAACTATAGTTGTCATTTAAAATAACTATTTTTTAATTATGTATTTATTTTTGTTTATTTATTTGGCTGTACCAGATCTTTGGTTGCAGTATGTGGGATCTAGTTCCCTGACCAGGAATCGAATCTGGGCTCTTTGTATTGGGAGCTTGGAGTCTTAACCACTGGACCACCAGGGAAGTCCCTAAAATAACTATTTTGACAGTACTTACAAATGGGAAATATGAATGCAAAACTGGTAGAGTAACAGAATCGGGATACCAAATAGTATGTACACACTGATTATTAATACAAAGAGGGGAATTTAAAGTAATGATAAGAACTGTAGTTTTAAGTTCATTCTTTTCAATAATGTAGTACAGTTCAAATGTGTAGTTTTAAATTTCAAATTAAAAAAAAAGGCACTGTGCACTATGAAGAAAACTTGAATTATAGAAGAATATTCTAACTAAACCACATACTGATAAACTAAGAGTTAAAGGTTAATGAAAAAGACACCAATTGTACTTGGACATCTGTTACTTTTCAAAGTACATTTAGGGATTATTAGATGGTACTTTTATTAAAACTTCAAGCTTTTTTTTTAAAAGATATATGGCTTCTCTCAAATGGGGCTTTTTAGAAACAAGCAACTTCTAGATGCAGTGAAAATTAATTTGGATTAATAAAGCGATTTGAGGGACTTCCCTGGAAATCCAGTGGTTAAGATTCAGGGCTTCCACTGCCAGGGGCACAGGTTTGAACCCTGGTTAGGGAACTAAGATTAGGCATGCCATGTGGCACCGCCAAAAACATAAAATAATAAAATAAAAATAAAGTGATTTGAGGTGAGTCTGGAATGGGAGAACTGCAGTATCTGAGAAGTCAGCTGCCTGATAATAAATTACTGAACATTAATGTAGCCAAAGTTGTCTTAATTGTTGTTGTTTTAGTTAAGTCACGTCCAACTCTTTTGTGACCCCACGGACTGTAGCCTACCAGGCTCCTCTGTCCATGGGATTTCCTTAAGAACATATTTTTCCTCTCCGTATTTTCCCACCACTGTACATTAAGGAAGTAATAAGGAACATGCACAAGGATTTATGCACAAGAATGTTGCCACCATGTGATTTATAATTGGGGAATGTTTTAGTTATCCAAATAAATTAAGAAATAATTCAGTTTTGAAATAAATTATGATCAGCACATTATGAAATACTATTCAGCCATAAAAAACCATGTTTACAAAGATGATTTAATGATTTTGGAAAATATGATATATTCTTAATTGAAAATAAGCAGTATCAAAACTGCATCCTATATGATAATATTCATACACAAAAAATAATGACCACAGACACACCAACATATTAGCTGCAGATGATATCATCCATGGTTTTTATTTTCTCTTTTCTACCTTTCTGCATTTAAATTTTCTATGTGAAAGGCATGTATTTTCCAATTTTTTACTGTAGTAAATATACCTAACATAAAATTTACCATCTTAGCCATTTTTAAATGTACAGTTCGGTAGGATTAAATACATTCATAATGTTGTTCAACCATCACCACCACCCATCTTCAGGACATTCTTCATCTTGTAAAACAGAATCTCTGTCCTTACTAAACACGAATTTCCCATCCCCTCTTCCTCCAGCCCCTAGCAACCTCCATTCTACTTTCTGTTTCTATGCATTTGGCTATTCTATGTACCTCATATAAGTGAAATCATATGGTATTTGTCCTTTTTTAACTGACAGTTCACTTAGCAAAATAACCTATTGTAGCAAATTGCAGAAGGACCTTTCTTTTTAAGGCTGAAAAATATTTCTTTGTATCTCTCTCTCCCTCTCTCTCTCTCTCTATATATATACACACACATACATATACCACATTTTGCTTATTCATTCATCTGTCAGTGGACATTTGGGTTGCTTCTACACCTTTAGTTACTGTGAATAATGCTCCTATGAAGATGAGTGTACAACTATCTCTTCAAAAACATATATCTTTTCCAGAAAAAAGTATTTAATAAATAGAAAATCTGTTTTTCTTTAGTTGCCTCCAATGTAGAACTAAGAAGAATCAGATATATAATAAATGCATAGTAATTAGGTGACTAGTGCTATTTTAAAACTCTGTTCTTTCAAAAGGAAATTAAAATAAAGGGAAAAATGTTTTATTCAATGAAATTTTATATTTAATTTATATTACATTTTATCATAATATATTTGCATTAACAGATATTTTTTACTGAACCTCAAAAAAATCTCTTAAAGGGGAAAACATATAGCCTTGCTACTTGTTTTAGAATTTGAAACAGTAAAATGACAGTGATTAAATCATAATGAATTCATGTACATTA
>NW_011494956.1:13020283-13035988 GCF_000754665.1 Bison bison bison | reverse complement strand
GTTTTAGAATTTGAAACAGTAAAATGACAGTGATTAAATCATAATGAATTCATGTACATTAAAAAGTCAAAGAACTGGTCTGACTGCTCCTTAGGCCCAGTTAGGCTTACTCACAGTCAGCACCAGATTCACAGAAGGCTGGGAGGTAAGGGCCCGTCCAAGTCACTGTGTCTAACTGCCCCAGTCACAGGCAAGGACACTGAGATTCGGAGAGAGAAACCACCCTAACCATGGTCACATAAGAGAAGGGGACAAAGTGAAGGCTGGAACCTACCTGTCTGACTCCCAGACCTTTTTCTCTAAACATGGGGTCAGAAACGTTCCTACCCGCTGTGGGATCCCTCCACGTGGATGGTGGGATCACCAGCTCCTCGACTGGATGATGAGGTTCTGACCTTTGTACACGCCCTCCACCAGCTGAGCTGGGCTGGGAGTCAGACAGGCAGCGTCCAGGCTTTGTTCTGTCCCTTATACCATGTGACCATGGTCAGTGTTTCCTCTCTGAGTCTCAGTGTTCTTGACTGTGAATGGGACAGACTGAGTGACTCTAAAGGGCCCTTACCTCCCAGCCTTCTAGAGAAGCCCAGGCCCTTCCACTCACCGCCTTCCACCATGCCTGCGTGCCTGCGCTGGATGTGACCCCGGAGAAAGGTGGCGTTCATGAAGGTCTTGTCACACAGGTGGCACTACACAGAGGGAAGCAGTGGGAAGTGCAGGATCAGCTCACCTGAGTCATCCTGGGATGATTCTCCCTCTATCAACACTCCCATTCCTTCGGAACCCTGGGCTGCTTCACAAATGAAAAGTTTGATTTACAAAGTAATGTAGTGATGCAAATCATATATATATACATATACATATCATATATGTATACATATATACATATACAAAACATATATATACATATCCATATCATATGTGTATACATATATACATATATAAAACATATATATACATATCCATATCATATGTGTATACATATATACATATATAAAACATATATATACATATCATATGTGTATACATATATACATATATAAAACATATATACATATCATATGTGTATACATATATACATATATAAAACATATATATACATATCATATGTGTATACATATATACATATATAAAACATATATATATCATATATATATATGCTGCTGTTGTTTAGTTGCTAACTCATGTCCAACTCTTTTGCAACCCTATGAGCTGTTGCCCCCCAGGTACCTCTGTCCATGGGATTTTCCAGACAAGAATACTGTAGTGGGCTGCCACTTCCTTCTCCAGGAAATCTTCCCAACCCAGGGGTCAAACCTGCATCTCCTGCATTGCTGGCGGATACTTTACCACTTAGCCATTAAATACACATATATATTTTTTATACAGCCCCTTCAAAATATTTATTTTCTGAGCTTTAAAACACTACCAGTGCTGTAGGGAGCTATGAACAAAAACTAGGCATTTGATGATACTAAGGAATTTTTGTTGGTTTTTCAGGGCATGATGATGGTATTATGCTTATGTTTAAAAGCGGGAGTCCTTGCCTTTCAGAGATACAAAGTGAAATATTTACAGATAAAGTCATATGACTGATACACTTCAAAATAATCCAGGGGTGGGGGGAAGCATGTAGGGGAACGAATGCAACAACATTGGCCATGAGTTGAAAACTATTGGGCTAGGTAGTATGCAGATGAAGGTTCGTTATATTATTCTCTCTACTTTTGTATACATTTGATATTTTCCATAATTTTCCCCTCCTCCCCCACTTCCCTACTTCCCCTTTCCCACCGCAAGCAGCACATTCACAAACCAGGCACCAAACACGGCCCTCTGCCATGCCAGCTCTGAACCTAGGGAAAATGAAGTACTGGCATTGCAGTGGCCAACTTGCTACCACACAGACAGACTCTTTCTGAGAATGGAATCCACACTGACAAAGAATTGCCAAGAGCTGCAGAGAGAGAAACCAGATTCTGGTGCCATTATCTGAGTCCACCATAATCCATAAACCAATAAATTCCTTATTGGCCTAAGCCAGGTTAAACTGCTGTTTTGTAATTTACTACTGGAAAAGGTCTGACCCTTTTATCATAATTAACATTGTATTAATTGCATCAATTACCATTCTAGTCACTAACATCATATCTTAGTGATTCTTTCTGTCCAGTCACCCTTACTATGTGAATTTCTGAAAAATCTGAACCAGCATGATTGATGCCTTCATCCTCAGAGCCTGCCAGAGGATCTAGCCACCAACAATTCATTAAAGGGCAACTGATCCCAATCTACACTTTTCATGGAAAGAGACGCAAATGCTCAAATGCCACTTTGAGTGATAAGCTGTCACTTGGTTGACTAATGGGATCACTTTTCCAGAACAGGCTTGTCTTCACCAGTTCCTTGTCACACACTGATTTCACACATACCCTCACACATCTCTTATACATGTTTATCACATCACACCTCTACACACACACAAAGCCTTCACACATACACACTTAGGCCTCTACACACATACACACCCTTCATACATCCACACATGCGACAAAAGTGTATCTTTACATGCACATTTTACGTAAGTGTGTTATATGCCACACATTCTACATACACACATGCACACCCATTCACAGACATAACCTTCCAAGCAATCATATACACACCTTAGGTATGTTTACCCACCATCTGTAAACTCACACACACGTATGTTCACACATGCACACACGAGACATAACACATAAGACATCTATACTCTGAACTCATACACACCTGCCACACAACTCCACATGCATTGTAGACCTAACCAGACTGCAGGGGGCTCTCTGGTGATGAACGGCATCTCTAAAACCTGCTCCCAGCCCCAGTGAGAATGGCCACAGCTGCCTCGGGGCCCAGGCGGCACTGCCACAGAGGTGGCCACTGGCTGGGCGCACAGCCCTCCCAGGGTCCCCGCCCCACAGAGGTGCTCACAGTGTGGTAGCTGTGGGCGCCTGTCTGCAGGAGCAGCTGCTGCAGGGCACTGATCATCTTGCGCCGCCGCCGGCTCTCCTCCCGCACACCCTTGAGCTCGTCGGCCTGGCGGCCCAGCTCCTGCTGGCCACGCTCCTGCTGGCCCAGGCTGGCCTGCAGCCGCGCCTCCAGCTGGGCCACGCTGGTGCTGAGGCAGTCCTGGCAGTGCAGCAGGTACTCGATGCTGAGCTGCGCCAGCCGCAGCACCTTGAGCAGCACTGGGTCCACGGGCTGCCCGCAGCGGCCGCACACCTCCCGGTCCAGGTTGCAGAAAGTGACACCGGCGATGTTCTCCTGCAGGGTAGCCACATCCAGCTCCCGTGCCACACGGTCCACATCCAGGGCACTGATGCGCCTCCAGTCCACACTCTCACGGCGAGGCTGGAACTTGAAGGTGGGGAGAGTGTAGGCCCCAAAGAGGGGGCCGCTGAGGCCCTGGGCAGTGGTGGTGGGAGACTGCATGGGTGGGGGAAGCCCTGGGCTGGCCACCGGGGAAGGGTGCCACCAAGGCCACGGCAACAGGCACAGGAGCTGAGAGAGGGCCTGGAAAATGAGAAGAGAGTCGAAGTTAGGCCTGCCGCATGTGGCTGCGTGTACCATACTGGACAGCAGGAGCTTTAGTGTGCAGTGTGTGCTGACATGGCCAAAGCAAGCTGTGGGCTTTATAACACACAAATGTGGGTTCAGATCCTCAGCCTTGAGCAAGATCCTTTGTATTATTAAGCCTCCATGTGTACTGGGAATCATGGTGCCTCCTCTGCAAGCCTGTGGTTAGGAATGAGGAAGGAAAAACACCCAGCCCAGTGCCTGACACACAGCAGGTCCTCAGTGTACCCCCTCCCCCCGCCCCACCATGCCCAAGTGCACTGCAAGAGTGCCTGCCAGAGGGCTGGGCCAGGAGGGAGCTGTCAAATGTATATGGAAGCCTTTCTGCAACCCTATACTGATCACAGGATAAAGTCCAGTAACTTTGCCTTGGGAGGTAGAGCCACTTAACAGTGGACATTAAATGGTTCTCCTCTGGTAATTGCAAAAATTTAATGGATGGGATGGGCTACAGTTTCCAGTCTCCCCGGCTGTAAGGTGGACCCATATGACCATGTTTTCTTTAGTGGGATGTGAATGAAATGATGTCCACCTCTGCCATGAGGTGGCGCTCAAGACAGCAGTTGGGTCTCTGCACAGAGATCTTGTTCGGTCCACAATGGTCTCTTTTCCAATCCTTATGGTTTAGAAAACAGCTCCAGTTTGTTGTTAAAAGCCCCAGATTCTACTCACCACTCTCTTGTTAGACAAAGAAATTGTTCTCTTTGTAACTTTACAATAGCAACTGGAATTTAAAATGAACATTCCATTACTAAGAATTATAGTTTATTCCACAGATAAACTCATACAGGTGTGCAAAGGTGCTTGTGCAAAATTTGTCATTGTAGTATTATTTGTAATAGTAAAGTACAAGAAAATTATAAGAAAGTACAAAGTAAGGTATCTCTATACATGAAATACTACGCAGCTATTAATAAGAAGGCAGCCTTTTATGTACTGATAGAGAATAATGACTATATATACACACATATATATGCATTTCTGTTTAAATAATATATTAACATGACATGTAATAATAATTTGTAAAAATAAAGGAGATCGGTGTATCTCACATATGTATGGGTATACACACACACACACACACACACACACACACACACACATATATATATATAGGAGCTTCCCAGATAGTTTAGTGGTAAAGAATCCACCTGCAATACAGGAGACATGGGTTCGATCCCTGGGTAGGCAGGATCTACTGGAGAAAGAAATGGCAACCCACTCCAGTATTCTTGCCTGGAAAATTCCATGGACAGAGGAGCCTGGTAGGCTACAGTTCATGGGGTTGCAAAGAGTCAGACATGACTGAACACACACACACACACACACACAGGCTCCAAAGCTTGTGGACTTTGAACTGCCCTACATCAATTCTTGAGGCTATCTGTCCTACAATTTTGCTTTGATCAGATCATCACTCCTTATCCATCAAATTCATCCACTCATTCACTTAACCTCCCCCCATTTAGAGCATGCCTACCTTGGCCAGGCCTGGTGCCAGGCACTGGGGCCATGGAGATGCATTAACCACACAGCTGCCCCCCATTCCTCACCCCAGCAGCTTAGCACACAGCTCCTTGCTGCCACAGGACCCAGTGCAAACCCTTAGCCTGGTCTTGAAGCTGCCCCTGGATGCCACTGACCCACCTTTCCCATTTCAGCTCCCATGCTTCCCTTTCTCAGATACTCCTCCTCAACACAAACTCCAGGAAAAAAAAAAAAACCAGCCACAAGCATACCAACCACGGCCATGAGGAGACTAGCATGTTTCTCTTAATAAGGTACATTATTTTTTTAAAAAAAGAAGGCAGGTGACATGACACTCACCATGCTCAGCTGCTGGCTGCAACCTTGTCACCAGAGCCTCAGAGACAATTGCCACAACAAGCTGTACCTTGGAGCAACAGAGGTTACCAGGCGTGCTGTGGGCGAGGGTAACAGGACTCCTGCTTCCTGTCCTCCCACAGACCAGGAGCTCACCTGAGAACTTGCTGTTTAACTATTTAAGCTTTGGCCTCAGATGTCTGCCCACAGCCCCTCTCTAATAATAAGGCCAAGAAAGTTCCGTCAGCCACTCTCTCGGCTTGCCTCCCACCTCTTTGAATGCCTCTCCCTTGAATAGTTACTATCTTTTTGCCCTTCCTTTAAGGCAGAGTATGCCGTGCCCCCGTGACAGTCTGCTGTTCACCCCCCACCTGTCACTCCCAGCACATGCTCCCTGGGGATGAGCTCACACATACCCTTAGCTTCAGCTACCATAAGCTTCAGCCACTCCCAAATCTGTTTTTCACAGGCCTATCTCTTGATATCTTTAGATTGACCTTCCAATATTGATTATTCTGGCTTCCCTAATAGCTCAGTTGGTAAAGAATCCGCCTGCAATGCAGGAGACCCCGGTTCGATTCCTGGGTTGGGAAGATCTGCTGGAGAAGGGATAGGCTACCCACTCCAGTATTCTGGCCTGGAGAATTCCATGGACTTTAAAGTCCATGGGGTTGCAGAGAGCTGGACACAAATGTGTGACTTAAAAAAAAATTGATTATACTGAAATAGCAACGGAGAAGGCCAATGGCAACCCACTCCAGTACCCCTGCCTGGAAAATCCCATGGATGGAGGAGCCTGGTAGGCTGCGGTCCATGGAGTCACTAAGTTGGACACGACTGAGTGTCTTCACTTTCACTTTTCACTTTCATGCATTGGAGAAGGAAATGGCAACCCACTCCAGTGTTCTTGCCTGGAGAATCCCAGGGATGGGGGAGCCTGGTGGGCTCCCGTCTATGGGGTTGCACAGAGTCGGACATGACTGAAGTGACTTAGCAGCAGCAGTAGCAGCAGCAGAAATAGAAAATCTAAATTCCATCAGGACCAGGAAGGTAATGTTAGTTAAACGTAGGAAACATGCCAGGCATAAGAAAAACCATAAGTTTGATGATAAGTGGCAACTAATTCCCTAACTTAGTGTCCAAGATGTAACTGGGCAGGGACTTCCCTGGTAGTCCAGGGGCTAAGACTCCATGCTCCCAATGCAGGGGGCCCAGGTTCGAACCCTGGCCAGGGAAGTAGATTCCACACGCCGCAACAAAGACTGAAGATCCTACGTGCTACCACTAAAACTAGGTGTAGCCAAATAAATATTTTAAAAGATACAACTGGGCTGTGGTTCTCAAGTGTGGTTGCTGGCCAGCAGCATCAGCATCAACCGGAAACTCATTAGAAATGCAGATCTTCAGACTAACTGACTGAGAACCACTGCAGGGAGTGTTGGCATAGGCAGCATCAGGGACTGGCAAAATAGGGAGTGCATGCCCTGTTTACAAGGGGCAGCCACCACTAAGCTTCAGCCATACGGGAAGGGATGTTCTGTGTTCCTTGTGGGCTAATTCCAAATTCATTAAGAAGATATTCAAGTAGGTATGGGCAATACGGTGAAGTAGGAAGACCCCAGCTCACCTCCTCCCACAGACACACCAAAATTACAACTATTTACAGGAATAATTATTTACAGGAATGACCTGAACACTAGCAGAAAAGATTTTCCACAACTAAAGATATAAAGAAGAAACCATAAGCTAGGTAAAGGGATTGGGGGGAGTGGGTGAGTGAACCACAAACAAGAGGATAAGGACAATTGCGGAGGTTCTCCCCAAGGAAGAAGGGGTCTGAGCCCCACTTCATGGCTCCCAGCCCAGGGGTCATGCACCATGAAGATGAGTTCCCAGAACATCTGACTCTGAAGGCCAGCAGGGCTTGCATGCTTGCATATGGGAGCGCTGCCACTAGCCCTGAGCTCCACAGCCAGCTGTTCCAGGACTCACCCCTGCTCACCAGGGGGCTGGCAGCCACCATAGGAGGCAGGGCCACCCACGCCTACCAGCACACTCACAGCAGCTAGCCCAGCCACACAGAAAGGCCCACTCAGCCCACATAGCTGGCACCCCTAGAGCAAATAGCTCTGGTGACCAGGGGGAGTTCGGTGCTAGGCTCCATGGACATGTCCTATGTAATGCCACTTCTCCAAGATCTGGAAACAAAACCTGACCTACCTAATACAAGAAATAAACAGAGAATTAGACAAAATGAGGAAGACTCATTTCAAAACTCATTTGAAATGAGTTTCAAATGAAGGAACAAGATCAAACCCCAAAAGAATCAAGTGGAGATACGCAATCTACCCAATGAAGAATTTAAGATCATGATCATAAAGATGCTCCACAAACTCAGGAAAAGAATGCATGAACACATTGAGAAGTTTAACAAAGAGCTATAAAATATAAAGGAGAACCAAACAGACCTGAAGAATTCAACAACTGAAATAAAATATATACTAGAACAGGGGTCCCCAACTCCCCAGATTGTGGACCAGTACTGATCCATAGTCCGTTAGGAACCAGACTGCACAGCAGGAGGTGAGTGGCAGGCGATCTAACGCAACTTCATCTACTGTTCCCCATCACTCACATTACTGCCTGAACCATTCCCCCGACCCAGTCAAGGAAAACTGTCTTCCATGAAACCAGTTCCTGGTGCTGTAAAGGTTGGGGACTGCCACACTAGAAGGAATCAACAGTAGGTTGGATGATACAGATGAATGGATTCGTGAACTACAAGACAGAATAGTGGAAATCACCCAAGGTGAAAAGAAGAATGAATTTTTTAAAGTGAGTGCAGGGCTTCCCTGGTGGCTCAGTGGTAAAGAATCTGCCTGCCAGTACAAGAGATGTGGGTTCAATCCCTGGTCTGAGAAGATCCCACATGCCAAGGAACAACTAAGCCCATGTGCCACAAGTATCAAGCCTGTGCTCTAGAGACCAGGAAACACAACTACTGAAGTCGGCCCGCCCAAGAGCCAGTGCTCAGCAATGAGTGAAGCCACTACAGTGAGAAGCCCACGCACCGCAACCAGAGAGCAGTGCCTGCTCACTGCAACGAGAGAAACGGCCATGCAGCAACAAAGACCCAGGGCAGCCAAAACATTATAAAAATTTTTTTAACTTTTAAGTGAGGGAAGTTTAAGAGATCTCTGGGACAAAATCAAATATACTAACATTCATATTATAAAGATCCCAGAAGAAGAGAGAGAAAAGGGAAGAGAATTTATTTGAAGAAATAAAAGTTGAAAACTTCCCTAGCCTGTGAAAGAAAGCAGACAGCCAAGTCCTGGAAGCACAAAGAGTCCTAAACAAGACGAATCCAAAGAGTTCCATACCAAGACACATTAAACTTAAAAAAGAAAAACATTCAAGATAACAAGAGAATCTTGAAAGTGGCAAGAGGTAAGCAACTAGTTAGGTAGAGGCAACTCACATAAAACTATGAGCTGACTTTTCAATAAAACTTTTCAGGCCAGAAGGGAGTGGCATGACATGAAAAGATGCTCAGAATCACTCATCATCAGGGAAATGCAAACTAAAACTACAGTGAGATATCACCTCACACCTGTCAGAATGGCCATCATCAAGAAGACAAGAAATAACAAGTGTTAACAAGTAGAGAAAAGTGAGCCCTCAAGCACTGTTGGTGGGATTGTAAACTAGTACAACTCTATGGAAAACAGCGGAGGAGGGTCTTCAAAACATTAAAAATAGAACTACCATACAGTCCAGAAATTCCACTTCTGGGTATTTTTCTAAGGAAAACAAAAGCACTGATTCAAAAAGATACCTGCACTCCTGTGTGCACTAGAGCATTATTTACAGCAGTCAAGATATGGAAGCAACCTAAGTGTCCATCAACGTATGAATGGATAAAGGAGATAAATATATATATATATATATGTATGTATGTATTACTCAGCCATAAAAAAGAATGAAATCTTGCCATTTACAACAATATCGATGGGCATAGAGGGTATTATGCTAAGTGAAATAAGTCAGACACAGAAAGACAAATACCGTATGATCTCACTTAGTATGGAATCTAAAAAACAAAACAAGTGAACAAACATAAAACAGAAACAGACTTATGGATACACAGAAAAAACTGGTGATTGCCAGAGGGGAGCGGGGCGGAGGAATGAGTACAGCAGGTGAGGGAGATTAAGAGGTACAAACTTTCAGTTACAAAGTAAATAAGCACTAAGATGTCATGTAGAGCATTGAGAACACAGTCAATAAAATTATAATACCTTTGTGTGGTGACAGATGGTAACTAGACTTATAGTGGTAATCATTCAGTAAAGTATAAAAATATTGAATCACTATGTTGTACCCCTAAAACCAATATAATACTGTAAGTCAAATATACGTCAATAAAAATTTAGATATTCAAACACTTCTATAAACTGTTTCCCAACTACCTTTCTAACTGCATTTCCCACCTACCATTTACTTGCTGTCCAAACTTTCATATCTCTGGGTTATTTATCAATAGGCACGGTTTTTAAGTGCTTTATAAGGAATAACTCGAGACTTCCAGTTCAAGATGGTAGAGTAGAAGGAAGTGTGCTCGTCTCCTCCTCCAAGAGCACCAAAATTGCAACTAGTTGTTGAACAATTATCCACAGGAGTGGAGCAGAGCAGGACCATATGGTCCTTCCCCACCCTGCACCATGTCCTCTGCCTGCCTTTTGCCTGCGGAAAACTTTAGTCAAAAAATAAGTTTAATCAGAGAAGTGAGAAATGCTGAAACAAAGGAAAACCGTCTAAGGAAACTAAGTAATAATAATGTAGTCATTAAGCAGAGTCAAGGACCTTTAGTTCTTTCTCAAGGGCTAAAGATAATATTCTGAGCCATATCCTGTGAGCTGTCTTATAGATACCAAAACACCAGGTGGAGAAGTTAACTACTTGATGACCACAGACTACCCAGGACATGAGCTGCCACAATTCAGGGAACTGATGCAAAGAAATGGGAACAAGTGCACCCAGGAACTGAAGATTAACTATACCTGAAACAATCAAGATGATGCTAGTCAGACAACTGATGACCATTTGGAAGATGACTATTAGAAATGACTGTACTGGTTCTGCATCTTTCCCAGACACACACTTTGTCCATAAAAGCTCTCACCCTCTGCTTGGGGGAGGGGGCCACCCACCCCAGTTGCCAGCATCTGAAATAAACCAAACTTTCCTTTCCACCGACCTGGCCTATTTACTGACTTTTGAATGGCAAGCAGCCAGGTCCCTAACACACACCTTTCGGTAATAGAAGGACACTGGAACCCACCAAAAAAAGAAACTCCATGTCCAAAGACAAAGAAGAAGCCACAGGAATGACACAGAAATTGCTAGGCAGTCAGTGAAGGACTCTGAGACCTTGGTTTTGTTTTCAATAAACATCTCACTCCATTAGCCTGAAGCTATACCTGTTGTCACAAATTCCTGGAATGTGTCCTTGGTCTGATAAAACTATCAGCAGTGGGATCCAGGGAAGAGCAGTAATTAACTTCCCATCCATTTGCCTGAGAAAAAAACAACCCGAGATCATTAATCTTAAGGCCATTCAGATCAGTTTGGTCTCAGTCGTTTCCAACTCTTTGCGACCCTATGAACTGCAGCACGCCAGGGAAGCCTGTCCATCACCAATTCCCAGAGTTTACTCAAACTCACATCCATTGAGTCGGTGATGCCATGCAACCGTCTCATCCTCCATCGTCCCCTTCTCCTCCCACCTTCAATCTTTCCCACCATCAGGGTCTTTTCAAATGAGACAGTTTTTTGCATCAGGTAGCCAAAGTACTGGAGTTTCAGCTTCAGCATCAGTCCTTCCAATGAATATTCAGGACTCATTTCCTTTACGACTGACTGGTTGGATCTCCTTGGAGTCCAAGGGACTCTCAAGAGTCTTCTCCAACACCACATTTCAAAAGCATCAATTCTTCAGCACTCAACTTTCTTTCTAGTCCAACTCTCACATCCATACAAGACTACTGAAAAACCCATAGCCTTGACTAGACAGACCTTTGTTGGCAAAGTAATGTCTCTGCTTTTTAATGTGCTGTCTAGGTTGGTGATGACTTTTCTTCCAAGGAGCAAGAGTCTTTTAATCTCATGACTGCAGTCACCATCTGCAGTGATTTTGGAGCCCAAGAAAACAAAGTCTGTCATTGTTTCCACTGTTTCCCCATCTATTTGCCATGAAGTCATGGGACCAGATGCCATGATCTTCATGTTTGAATGCTGAGTTTTAAGCCAAGTTTTTCACTCTCATCTTTCACTTTCATCAAGAGGCTCTTTAGTTCTTCACTTTCTACCATAAGAGTGGTGTCATCTGCATATCTGTTATTGATATTTCTGCCAGCAATCTGGGTTCCAGCTTGTGCTTCACTCAGCCCACCATTTCTCATGATGTACTCTGCATTTAGTTAAATAAGCAGGGTGACAATATACAGCCTTGACGTACTTCTTTCCCTATTTGGAACCAGTCTGTTGTTCCATGTCCCATTCTAACTATTACTTCCTGACCCGCATACAGATTTCTCAAGAGGCAGGTCAGGTAGTCTGGTATTCCCATCTCTTTAAGAATTTTCCACAGTTTGTTGTGATCCACACAGTCAAAGGCAATAAAGCAGAAGTAGATGTTTTTCTGAAACTCTCTTACCTTTTCGATGATGTTGGCAATACATCTAGTCTATTTTAAAATGGCCAGGGGGCATGAAAAAGGATGGTGATTTAATCCAAGGATCAAGAAAAGTCATAAAGATGTTAAATTAAACATTGTGACCTTTAAACTGATTGGTTAAAAATGATGTATTTTAAGGACAGGAGCCAACAAAAAATGTACAAATTAATACTGGTAAGGATATAAAACTGCTGTAATATCCACCCTTTGGGAGACTCTTTACCCCCTCTCAGTGCCTATGCTGAGAGCTTTGTACTTTCCTTCTCTTTAATAAATCCTATTCACTTGCTACTGTGTTTGCATGTTTGTGAAGTTCATGTTCCACAAACAAGAGCTCAGATTCCCAATTCAGTGAGATGGTAGAAGGGACACAATCATGATAACAACAACTCTCACAGCTGCTGGATGGGTGACCTACAGCCTGGACCGTGATACCAATGAAGTTCTCACACTACTGTGAAGGTTCTGAACCCCACATCAGGTTTCCCAGCCTAGGGATCTGACAAAGGACTGGGAATCCCCAGGGAATCTGGCCTTGAGGGCCAGAGAGATTTGACTGTAGACCTTCCAGAGGACTGAGGGAAACAGAGACTCTAGTCTTGGAAGGCATAAACAAAATTTTGCATGCACCAAAACCCAGAGGAGAGGAGCAGTGATCCCACAGGAGACGGAACCAAAACTACCTGCTAGTATTGGAGCGCCTCCTGCAGGCATGGGTCGGCAGGGGCTCACCACAGGGATGGGGCACTGGAAGGTCCCCCTTGGCCTAAGTCCTCTTGGCCACTCACTCAGTCATGTCCGACTCTGTGATCTCACCAGGCTTCCCTGTCCATCACCAGCTCCCGGAGCTTACTCAAACTCATGTCCATCAAGACGGTGATGCCATGCAACCATCTCATCCTCTGTTGTCCCCTTTTCTTCCCACCTTCAATCTTTCCCACCATCAGGGTCTTTTCAAATGAGTCAGTTCTTTGCATCAGGTGGCCAAAGTATTGGAGTTTCAGCTTCAGCATCAGTCCTTCCAGTGAATATTCAGGACTCATTTCCTTTACAATTGACTGGTTGGATCTCCTGGGAGTCTAACACCACAGTTCAAAAGCATCAATTCTTCAGCGTTCAGCTTTCTCTATAGTGCAACTCTCACATCCATATATGACTACTGGAAAAACCATAGCTTTGACTAGACAGACCTTTGTTGGCAAAGTAATGTCTCTGTTTTTTAATATGCTGTCGAGGTTGGTCATAGCTTTTCTTCCAAGGAGCAAGTGTCTTTTAATTTCATGGCCGCAGTTACCATCTGCAGCGATTTTGGAGCCCAAAAAAATAAAGTCTCTCAAACTGTTTCCATTGTTTCCCCATCTATTTGCCATGAAGTGATGGGACCAGATGCCATGATCTTAGTTTTCTGAATGTTGAGTTTTAAGCCAGCTTTTTCACCCTCCTCTTTCACTTTCATCAAGAGGTTCTTTAGTTCTTCTTCACTTTCTGCCATAAGAGTGGTGTCATCTGCATATCTGAGGTTATTGATATTTCTCCAAGCATTCTTGATTCCAGCTTGTGCTACACCCAGCCCACCATTTTGCATGATGTACTCTGCATATAAGTTAAATAAGCAGGGTAACAATATACAGCCTTGACGTACTCCTTTCCCTATTTGGAACCAGTGTTTTATGTTCAGTTCTACTGCTGCTTCTCGCCCTGAATACAGAATTCTCAGGAGGCACATCAGGTGGTCTAGTATTCCCATCTCTCTAAGAATTTTCCACACTTTGTTGTTATCCAGACAGTCAAAGGCTTTGGCATAGTCAATAAAAAAGCAGATGTTTTTCTGGAACTCTATTGCTTTTTCAATGATCCAATGGATGTTGGCAATTTGATCTCTGGTTCCTCTGCCTTTTCTAAATCCAGCTTGAACTCCAGGAAGTTTATGGTTCATGTACTGTTGAAGAATTTTGAGCATTACTTTGCTACCTTGTGAGATGAGTGCAATTGTGTGGTAGTCTGAACATTCTTTGGCATTGCCTTTCTTTGTGATTGAAATGAAAATTGACCTTTTCCAGTCCTGTGGCCACTGCTGAGTTTTCCAAATTTGCTGGCATATTGAGTGCAGCACTTTCACAGCATCATCTTTTAGGATTTGAAATAGCTCAACTGGAATTCCATCACCTCCACTAGTGATGCCTCCTAAGGCCCACCTGACTTTGCATTCCAGGATGTCTGGCTCAAGGTGAGTGATCACACCATTGTGGTTATCTGAGTCATGAAGATCTTTTTTGTATAGTTCTTCTTGCCACAGTGTATTCTTGCCACATCTTCTTAATATCTTCTGCTTCTGTTAGGTCCATACCATTTCTGTCCTTTATTGTGCCCATCGTTGCATGAAATATTCCCTTCAGTTCAGTTCAGTTCAGTTGCTCAGTCATGTCTGACTCTTTGCGACCCCATGAATTGCAGCATGCCAGGCCTCCCTGTCCATCACCAACTCCTGGAGTTCACTCAGACTCATGTCCATCGAGTCAGTGAGGCCATCCAGCCATCTCATCCTCTGTCATCCCCTTCACCTTCTGCCCCCAATCCCTCCCAGCATCAGAGTCTTTTCCAATGAGCTGACTCTTCGCATGAGGTGGCCAAAGTACTGGAGTTTCAGCTTCAGCATCAGTACTTCCAAAGAAATCCCAGGGCTGATCTCCTTCAGAATGGACTGGTTGGATCTCCTTGCAGTCCAAGGGACTCTCAAGAGTCTTCTCCAACACCACAATTCAAAAGCATCAATTCTTCGGCCCTCAGCCTTCTTCACAGTCCAACTCTCACATCCATACATGACCACAGGAAAAACCATAGGCTTGACTAGACAGACCTTTGTTGGCAGAGTAATGTCTCTGCTTTTGAATATGCTATCTAGGTTGGTCATAACTTTCCTTCCAAGGAGTAAGCGTCTTTTAATTTCATGGCTGCAGTCACCATCTGCAGTGATTTTGGAGCCCCCAAAATAAAGTCTGACACTGTTTACACTGTTTCCCCATCTATTTCCCATGAAATGATGGGACCAGATGCCATGATCTTCGTTTTCTGAATGTTGAGCTTTAAGCCAACTTTTTCACTCTCCTCTTTCACTTTCATCAAGAGGCTTTTTAGTTCCTCTTCACTTTCTGCCATAAGGGTGGTGTCATCTGCATATCTGAGGTTATTGATATTTCTCCCGGCAATCTTGATTCCAACTTGTGTTTCTTCCAGTCCAGCGTTTCTCATGATGTACTCTGCATAGAAGTTAAATAAGCAGGGTGACAATATACAGCCTTGACGTATTTCTTTTCCTATTTGGAAACAGTCTGTTGTTCCATGTCCAGTTCTAACTGTTGCTTCCTGACCTGCATACAGATTTCTCAAGAGGCAGGTCAGGTGGTCTGGTATTCCCATCTCTTTCAGAATTTCCCACAGTTTATTGTGATCCACACAGTCAAAGGCTTTGGCACAGTCAATAAAGCAGAAATAGATGTTTTTCTGGAACTCTCTTGCTTTTTCCATGA
>NW_011494956.1:13018353-13020183 GCF_000754665.1 Bison bison bison | reverse complement strand
TTTTCCTCTATTTCTTTGCATTGATCGCTGAGGAAGGCTTTCTTATCTCTTCTTGCTATTCTTTGGAATTCTGCATTTAGATGCTTATATCTTTCCTTTTCTCCTTTGCTTTTCACTTCTCTTCTTTTCACAGCTATTTGTAAGGCCTCCCCAGACAGCCATTTTGCTCTTTTGCATTTCTTTCCATGGGGATGGTCTTGATCCCTGTCTCCTGTACAATGTCATGAACCTCATTCCATAGTTCATCAGGCACTCAATCTATCAGATCTAGGCCCTTAAATCTATTTCTCACTTCCACTGTATAATCATAAGGGATTTGATTTAGGTCATACCTGAATGGTCTAGTGGTTTTCTCTACTTTCTTCCATTTGAGTCTGAATTTGATAATAATGTCAGAGCTTCTCTATCTTTGGCTGCAAAGAATATAATCAATCTGATTTTGGTGTTGACCATCTGGTGATGTCCATGTGTAGAGTCTTCTCTTGTGTTGTTGGAACAAGGTGTTTGCTATAACCAGTGCATTTTCTTGGCAAAACTCTGTTAGTCTTTGCCCTGCTTCATTCCGTATTCCAAGGCCAAATTTGCCTGTTACTCCAGGTGTTTCTTGACTTCCTATTTTTGCATTCCAGTCCCCTATAATGAAAAGGACATCTTTTTTGGGTGTTAGTTCTTAAAGGTCTTGTAGGTCTTCATAGAACGGTTCAACTTCAGCTTCTTCAGCATTACTGGTTGGGGCATAGATTTGGATGACTGTGATATTGAATGGTTCGCCTTGGAAACGAACAGTGATCATTCTGTCGTTTTTGAGATTGCATCCAAGTACTGCATTTCGGACTCTTTTGTTGACCATGATGGCTACTCCATTTCTTCTGAGGGATTCCTGCCCGCAGTAGTAGATATAATGGTCATCTGAGTTAAATTCACCCGTTCCAGTACATTTTAGTTCGCTGATTCCTAGAATGTTGACATTCACTCTTGCCATCTCTTGTTTGACCTCTTCCAACTTGCCTTAATTCATGGGCCTGACATTCCAGGTTCCTATGCAATATTGCTCTTTACAGCATCGAACCTTGCTTCTATCACCAGTCACATCCACAGCTGGGTATTCTTTTTGCTTTGGCTCCATCCCTTCATTCTTTCTGGAGTTATTTCTCCACTGATCTCCAGTAGCATATTGGGCACCTACTGACCTGGGGAGTTCCTCTTTCAGTATCCTATCATTTTGCCTTTTCATATTATTCATGGGGTTCTCAAGGTAAGAATACTGGAGTGGTTTGCCATTCCCTTCTCCAGTGGACCGCATTCTGTCAGACCTCTCCACCATGACCCTCCCGTCTTGGGTAGCCCCACACGGCATGGCTTAGTTTCATTGAGTTAGACAAGGCTGTGGTCCTAGTGTGATTAGATTGACTAGTTTTCTGTGAGTATGGTTTCAGTGCCTCTGCCTTCTGATGCCCTCCTGCAACACCTACCATCTTACTTGGGTTTCTCTTACCTTGGGCGTGGGGTATCTCTTCACGGCTGCTCCAGCAAAGCGCAGCCGCTGCTCCTTACCTTGGATGAGGGGTATCTCCTCACCACCGCCCTTCCTGATCTTCAACATGGAATAGTTCCTCTAGGACCTCCTGCGCCTGTGCAGCCACCGCCCCTGGCCTGGGCGTGGGGTTGCTCCAATTTCTTGAAGAGATCTCTAATCTTTCCCATTCTACTGTTTTCCTTTATTTCTTTGCATTCATCACTGAGGAAGGCTTTCTTATCTCTCCTTGCTGTTCTTTGGAACTCTGCATTCAAATGGGTTTATCTTTCCTTTTCTCCTTTACCTTTCATTTC
>NW_011494956.1:12995927-13018253 GCF_000754665.1 Bison bison bison | reverse complement strand
CCACAGTTTATTGTGATCCACACAGTCAAAGGCTTTGGCACAGTCAATAAAGCAGAAATAGATGTTTTTCTGGAACTCTCTTGCTTTTTCCATGATCCAGCAGAGGTTGGCAGCTTGATCTTTGGTTCCTCTGTCTTTTCTAAAACCATCTTGAACATCTGGAAGTTCACAGTTCATGTATTGCTGAAGCCTGGCTTGGAGAATTTTGAGCATTACTTTACTAGCATGTGAGATGAGTGCAACTGTGCAGGAGTTTGAGCATTCTTTGGCATTGCCTTTCTTTGGGGTTGGAATGAAAACTGACCTTTCCCAGTCCTGTGGCCACTGCTGAGTTTTCCAAATTTGCTGGCATATTGAGTGCAGCACTTTCACAGCATCATCTTTCAAGATTTGAAATAGCTCAACTGGAATTCCATCACCTCCACTAGCTTTGTTCATAGTGATGTTTTCTAAGGCCCACTTGACTTCACATTCCAGGATGTCTGGCTCTAGGTCAGTGATCACACTATCGTGATTATCTGGGTCATGAAGATATTTTTTGTATAGTTCTGTGTTCTTGCCACCTCTTCTTAATATCTTCTGCTTCTGTTAGGTCCATACCATTTCTGTCTTTTATCAAGCCCATCTTTGCATGAAATGTTCCCTTGGTATCTCTCATTTTCTTGAAGAGATTTTTAGTCTTTCCCATTCTGCTGTTTTCCTCTATTTCTTTGCATTGATCACTGAGGAAGGCTTTCTTATCTCTCCTTGCTGTTCTTTGGAACTCTGCATTCAAATGGGTTTATCTTTCCTTTTCTCCTTTACCTTTCATTTCTCTTTTTTTCTCCAGCTATCTGTAAGGCCTCCTCGGACAACCATTTTGCCTTTGTGTATTTCTTTTTCTTGGGGATGGCCTTGATCACTGCCTCCTGTACAATGTCACAAACCTCTGTCCATAGTTCTTCAAGCACTCTATCAGATCTAATCCCTTAAATCTATTTGCCACTTCCACTGTATAATCATAAGGGATTCAGTTTAGATCATACTTGAATGGTCTAGTGGTTTTCCCTAATTTCCTCTTGGAGGTCACCATTAACCTTACCATAGAGCCCTTAGACCCTAGGGCTGGGTCATCTCAGGCCAAACAACTACCAAGAAGGGAAACAATCCCACCCATCAGCAGATGGCAGATAGGCAGAGTCCAACAGGACTGAAGCGACTTAGCAGCAAGGATTATATAACAACAATGTATCCTGCTTGAGGACAGTTTCTCCTTCCTGAAAACCTTCCAGCTAATCCTGTTATCTTAAAATGTAAACTATGGGAGTTGGTCTAGTAAGATCTTTACAACCTTGAGACATTCTTTTGATTTATTGTAATAATTAATTAAAAAGTATATAACTCTCTTGCTAACACTAGTGAGGGGGCATTCTCCGATCCCTTTCTGATGTCTATGTCAGAAACTCTCTCTGTCCCTTTTCTTACTTTAATAAAACTCTGCTACACACACACACACAAAATGTAAATGGATTAAATGCACCAGCCAAAAGACACAGAATTACCAGGTAGATAAAAACATGTGCAAGTATGCACTTCCAATTACCACATCACTCTGCTTGACCCCCCCCACCCCCCCCCCCCGCAAATAACTGTATGTAATTATTTTATACTGTTAATCATGTTCCCATTATGGCTTGCAATTATAATTGTCTTTTAATTTTTGTATGGCTATTGATTGTGAAAACTGACAAACAACTCTTATGCTTGTAATTATGTAATTATTACTCACTAAATACCATTGTCCCCACTCCAGTACTTTTGCCTAGAAAATCCCATGGACGGAGGAGCCTGGTAGGCTGCAGTCCATGGGGTCTCTAGAGTCGGACACAACTGAGCAACTTCCCTTTCACTTTTCACTTTCATGCATTGGAGAAGGAAATGGCAACCCACTCCAGTGTTCTTGCCTGGAGAACCCTAGGGACGGGAAGCCTGGTGGGCTGCCGTCTATGGGGTCGCACAGAGTCGGACACAACTGAAGCGACTTAGCAGCAGCAGCAGCAGCAATACCATTGTATCATTATTGATCAACAGAAAAATTATAGAACTCTATCTCACCAAAACTAGGATCTAATAGAAAAGCTTGTAATCATTTATTAAAATCCAGATGCATATCAAAAATATCTTGAAATTTTTTGAAAAATGCTAATGCTCAGGTATTGCTTATTTTCTCTAGAGCTCCAGATATGTTTCTAATGAGCAATCATGTTTAAAAACAACTGTACTATATGATGATCTTTTACTTTTATCTAGTTTATTTCACTTTTTCTATTTCATATTCACTGTGCCAATTTCATTAAGTTTATGCTCTCCAATTTCTCCATCTCTTCTTTTTTTTCTGATGTTCTTTCTCAAGCCTTTATCAAGTGTAGTAGAAAAACTTTTGTGTATATATATATGTGATTGAACAAGGAGCGCATGAATGAGGAGCCTTGAGGCCCCCTGCAAGGCTGAGTTCAAGTTTGATGCAGATGAATATGAAAACATGGCTCATCCCAGAGGTCAAATATATCCCTAATCATAACCCTCTGGACAAACAGCAGACCCCACACTCATGAGAGCCTTGGCACTGTCCCCTCCTTACTCATGCCCATCAATAAATCCTACTTTCCTATCAAAAAAAGAAAAAAAGAATTAGGACAAAGAGTAAGAATGGAATTGTACTTAGTTGCTCTTTGCAACTACATGCACTGTAGCCCACCAAGCTCTTCTGTCCGTGGGTTTTCTCCAGGCAAGAATACTGGAGTGGATTGCCATGCCCTCCTCCAGGGGATTTTCCCAATCCAGGGATTGAACCCAGTTCTCCAGCATTGCAAACGGAATCTTTACTGACTGAGCCACCAGGGAAGCCCAAGAATTGAGTTAGGGTGAGTTAATTTGGACTCCTTGGAGAGAAATGCCATTTGGACAGTAAAATGCTCGATTTGTTGACCATCTGTGTCCTCAGCTTAATTCCCCAGGCTGCTAATGAAAGCTTAGCATGCAGGAACCCTTATGGGTGGGTGCAGGCTCATCAGGGAGATGCCCCAGGGTACACATTGACTGTCAAGAGGTAACAGCTGTGTTCTAGTTGGCCTCCTAAGCAGCCCTTAAACCCTCATGTTTACACTCTGAGCACACTCTGTAAATACCCAAGGTGGCAGCCCCAATCCGTTATAGAAAATACTGAATTAGGGGGTCTGTGTTCATGAGTTTTTGCATTGTGTGGCATGCTCAGTCATATCCGACTCTTGGCAACCACATGGACTATAGTCCAGCATGTCCATGGAATTTTCCAGGCAAGAATACTGGAATGGGTTGCCGTTTCTTACTCCAAGGGATCTTCCCAACCCAGGGATTGAACCCACCTATCCTGCATTGGCAGACGGATTCTTTACCACTGCACCACCTAGGAAACCCCTCGTGAGTTTTTACTGAACCACAAAAGTATCATCCTTGTTTGTCACTGAAACCCTAAGAGTCCAATTCTCAGAAGTCCCAGGGTTCTGACATAAAAATATGAGCAGAATTCCCTGGTGGTCAAGTGGTTAAGAATCTGCCTGCCAATGCAGGGGACACGGGTTTGATGCCTGGTCCAGGAAGATTCCCCATGCCACAGGGCAACTAAGCCCATGAGCCACATCTACTGAGCCGGAGCTCTAGACCTCAAGAGGTGCAACTACTGAAGGCCATGTACTCTCCGCAACAAGAGAAGCCACCACAATGAGAAGCCCGAGTGCCGCACTAAAGGAGACCCCCTGCTTGCTGCAACTAGAGAGAGCCCACGCACAGCAATGAAGACCTAGCACAGAAAAATTTATTTATGTATTTTAAAAGGTGAGCAGAACTGTGGAAATCTGAAGCTGATTAAGATGACAGCAGCTATTACTTATTAACTACCCATGTGCCAGGCACTGTGCCAGCATTTTATAGTTCTATTTCTAACCATCATACAGCCTTGTATGTGGCTATGATTTGCCTCATCTGATAGATGTAGAAACTGAGGCTCAGAGAGACTAAGGGATCTGCCCCCAGTCCTTCAGTTACCAAGTTAGGAAACCAAGATCGAAATCAAGTTCTGAGTCCAAAGCTTCTGAATTTTGCCAAACTACCTCCCATTGGTGATGATGATAATACAAAAAATCCTTTCCCATTTTGTAAATTATAATACCTGAGATTTCTTGATCAAACTGCAAGGACTGAAAGAGTTTACAGTACATCATAACAGATCAGTGCTGGAGACCCTAACGTTTCCCTGTCTTCTTGTAGAATTTAGCCAAACACAACTCAGCTCCTCAGCTTGCATCCTGGTGCAGATGGGCGGAAGACAAAGCCAAGTGAGAGTGCTTCTGGTTACCTGGAGACCACGCGCCCCAGAGGCAGGAACGCTGTGTTTTCTTCAAACTAAATTATCAGCAGACTGCTTTCCCACACCTGGGAACAGAAATGCAAAGCAAAAATGACTCCCCATCATTAGGAAATCAGGAACTATTAACCATCTCTAGATGTTTCAATGGGGTCCCAGGAACTTCCCAATACTAGACCACTATCATTAACTAGTGGGATCCAAAAGAATGATATTTGTGCTAGCATTCCAAATCATTCATCACTGAAGAGACAGTTTCGACCTGGAGTAACCTCACAGCTGAAACAGCAAGCCATCTACCACCTATCTTTGCACACTCCCAATGATGGGATGCTCACTACCTCAAAAGGGAGCCACCTCTCAGTGAAACAACTCCTGGAAACTTTAAAATTCTTCTGAAACCTGCCGCCTATCAACTGTCAAAGATGGTTTCCACAAAAACGACCAGTTTATTTTTTCAAAATAAAATTCTGATTTTTTTTTAACATAAATTAACAACTAGTGTACACCACCACCACTGCAACCTTGCTGTCTGTTCTGCTTCTTCAAGGATGCTGCCAGCACTTCCCTGGTGGTCCAGTGATTAAGAGGCGAAAGTGAAAGTCACTCAGTCATGTCCGACTCTGTGACCCCATGGACTGTGGCCCTACAGGCTCCTCTGTCCATGAAATTCTCCAAGCAGGAATACTGGAGTGGGTAGCCTTCTCCAGCGGATCTTCCCAACCCAGGGATCTTACCCAGATCTCCGGCATTGCAGGTGGATTCTTTACTGTCTGAGCCACCAGGGAAGCCCAAGAAAACTGGAGTGGGTAGCCTATTCCTTCTCCAGGGGATCTTCCCGACCTAGGAATCAAACCCGGGTCTCCTGCATTGTAGGCAGATTCTTTACCAGCTGAGCTACCAGGGAAGTCCAGTGATTAAGAATCTACCTGCCAACGCAGAAGACTTGGGTTTGATCCCTGGACCAGCAACTTAGTTGCCTCACGGCAACTAAGCCCACACACCGCAATGTGCCCTAGAGCCGGGGCTCTGCAACTAGAAAAAGGCTGCGAGCAGCAATGTAGACCCAGTGCAGACAAAAATAAAAATAAATAAGAAACAACCTCTCGACAATTTTTTTTTTTTTAAAGAATGCTGTCAAGCCAAGATGAGCATTTGGAGGAGCCAAGCTTCCAAGGCAACTGCCAGGCAATCATTTACAAGCCTGCCCTGACTACCAGCTAACTTGGCAGTGCAGGCCCTGGGGAACTCAGGTGTGTCATTAGCACTAATTGTTCTGGCTGCCAAGGAAACCCTGGCAGAGTTTGCAAACAGGCTGTGCACACATGGTAGGCAAGGGAGCACTAGAGACCCCAATGGAGACAGGAGTGACCCAGGAGCACTTTTGGAGCACTACCATTACAGACCTTGTTCTGCCTTGCTCTCTGTTTCTGCTTTTTTCTAAAACAAGGAGACTTCCCTCCCCTTTTCAGTCTTTCTTGCCCATTATGTAGCAAGAGAGAGATCCACTCCACCAGGCACACAGCTCTCCCTTTATAGAACATCTCCAATTTTTAAGAGACGATTCCTTGTTTTGGTTAAAGCTTATTTTAAGTTTGCCACAGAAGAATTGTCTTTAAAATAAAAATGGGATGGGACTTCCATGGAGATCCAGTGGTTAAGAGACTGCACTTCCACTGCAGTAAACATGTGTTCGATCCCTCGTCAGGGAACTAAGAGCCCGCATGCTGTGCAGCTCTGTCAAAAAATAGAAATAAATAAATAAAGTAAAATATAAAATAAAAATGGGAGATAAGGATTTGATTGACATCTCTTCGAAGTATTTTAGACATGACTACATACTGATAAGATCTATCTTTCCAGGTGCAAAACCGTCAAAAACCAACACAACTTTTCACATCTAAAAGAACAACAGTTTAGAACATACTGGGCTTCCCTGGCGGCTCAGATGGTAAAGAATCTGCCTGCAATGTAGGAGACCCAGGTTCGATCCCTCAGTCAGGAAGATCCTCTGGAGAGGCGCGTGGCAATCCATTCCAGTATTCTTGCCTGGAGAATTCCATGAACAGAGGAACCTGGCGGGCTACAGTCCATGCGGTCGAAAAGAGTCGGACATGACTGAGCAACCTTTTTCTTCTTTCCTAGAACATACTGGTGTTTTTCTTCTCCATGGAGAAGCCATTGCTTCTCAGTAGAGTTTTTCCAACTTCAGATCCTGGGACACCAGATCCCCTTCAAATCCTCCCTAGAGGTAGGAGGTCCAGTGACAGATGGCATGCAAGCGGTTAGCCTGCTGATCAGGACTGGCCCTCCCTGCAAGGGGCCCACAAGGAGGGCCCATCAAATTACATCCTTCCCTCTTTCTGTCAGTTTCAGCTGAGCAACCAAGAAGTTGGACCAAACTTCAGTTCCCTGGCAGAACCCAGTTATGCTGCACAAGTGAATTCAGGTTTCTGTTTCCACCTAAAGCAAATAGCTTCATGTGACCATCTTATCAAGTTGGATGGTATCCAAAAAGATTTCCACGTGAGGGAAACGTCTCCAGAGCATTGGTGCTGACAGAGACGACGGAATACCTCTTATCAGTCACTTGACTGCAGAACCGGCCTTCTCTAGGTGGGGTTGTCCTCACAGGCCAGTTCTCAGCCCCAGGAGGAGGTGTGAGAAACTGAGGCAAAGGAAAGAAAGACCACCCACCCAGTCTGCCTCTGTGGGAGGCCGGTCAGAGCACCGCCCACTCATCAGGCCTCTCTTCAAAGTCTGGTTAGAAACGTTACAAGAGACCCTGCAGGGGCAGGGCCTTAAGGAACAGACCTGGCTAACTCCTTCCCAGGTCCCGGACCCCTCCTCTGACGGGCCTCCTGGACACTTGTCAGGTACTAAGCGAGTTCCCCTGGGCTTTTATCTGCAGCCACCCCAAACGAAAAACATGGTTGCTGCCTCCTCCTACACTCCAGCCTCGGGAAGCAAGGCGGAGGAACCAGAGATGCTAATCCGTCTGTTTTTACATCACCTCATTACTAGAAGATCCCCCTTTACCTACAGAACGCAAAGCAGCAACCCCACCCCCACGCCAGTCATTTTACTTTTTCCCAAAAGTGAAAATCCGAGGCCGTCCTCCCAGGGAAGCCCAGTCCTGCGGGTTCAGTCATTCCTTCTACCCCGCCCTCGAGTACCTCGGTCCGGAGTGGGCCAGGCACCGGGGATGGGGAAGCCGCCGGGCGCAAGGGGCGGTGCGTCCCGAGGCAGAGCTCCCCGCCGGACCCCGCTGGGCGTCGGAGGCGCTGCTGTTGAGCCTACTGCGACCGAGGCTATCGTCTTGGACTGCACGCCGCTCCCGCTCGGGCCAAATTCCTGGCATAGTTTTCCCACGCGGCCCGGCTCACCTGGGGGTCCCCGGAACCCAGGCAGTGGGCAGAGGTCGCGAAAGAGCGGCTCCGCCCCTCCGCCCCGGCCCCGCCTCCCGACTCGCTCCACCGCCCTGGACGAGGCTGTTCCCGGAATCCTCGCCGCCGCGCCTGCCTGGGATGCTTCCTCCGCTCCCTGGCCGCCCCACCCCCACCCCGCGCGGCAGCTCGGGCTCTGAACGGCACGGGGCAGAGCCGCCCGGCCACCTGCTGCCAACCTGTGGGACCGGGGGCACAGAAAAACCTCTGGGCGCCCGCAGCTGGAGGCTGGGGTCTCCGCTGCCTCCTGCTCCCGCGAGAGCCACCCCACCCGACCCCAAGGAGGGGCGGAGCCTCTCCCCAGTCCCTCCGGGACAAGCTATTTTTAGGTCCGTTACGGAAGCGGGAAGGAGGGAATGCCACGTTTAATCCTTCAGGAAAATCCAGGATCCTAGTGAGTGGCTCCCAGGCCTTGCTGAGAAGCAGGGACTCTCTCCCGTCTACACACACACACACACATACACACACACACACACACACACACAGCCCCCTACACCCCACCCGGTACAGTCGCCTGACCTGCTGAATGCTGGGGTCCACCAGTACCAAAGTAAAGGGACCTTCTTATTTTCTGATGGAGAAGGAAATGGCAATCCACTCCAGTATTCTTGGCTGGAGAATCCCATGGACAGAGGAGCCTGGGAAGGGGGCTGCAGTCCATGGGGTCGCAAAGAGTCGGACACGACTGAAGCGACTTAGCACGCACGCAGCCACTTGGTTTCTGATCCGAACCCATGCTAGTCCTTTGAGTAAATCCCAGGTCTGTTCAGATGGCCACCACTTTCCCCGCAACCCCCAACCATCTGGTCAGCCCCGGGAATCCAGTTGGGAAATCCAGGACCATAAAAAGCTCTTTTTGGGTAACGGTCTTTGACACCTTGCTATAGCCATTTGTTGTTTTACTGAGACTCGGATTTCTGGGTTTGTTTTTTTTTCCCCCCTTTAAGCCTTCTTCCCACCCCAGCTACTAAGCTGTATGAGGGGATATTCAAAACAAAACTGCATGGGGAAAAGTATTGGCAATAATGTGGAGAAATTAGAACCCCTGTACACTGCTGTGAAAGTGTAAAGTGGCATAGCCATTGTGGAAAAGAAAATGATGACTTCTCAAAAAATTAAACACGGAGTTACCATACGATTCAGCAATTCTACTTATGTGTATATACACTAAAGAATTAAAAGCAGAGACTCAAAAAGATATTTGTACACCCATGTTCATAAAAACATTATTCACAATAGCTAAAAGGTGGAAATAACCAGAGTGTCCATTAACGAACAGAAAACAAAATGTTATATATACATTCATATATGCACACACACACATATATATAAGTCCTTAAAAAGGAATGAAATTCTGATACATGCTAACACAAGTGAATCATGAAAACATTATGCTAAATGAAATGTCAGGCACAAAAGGACATAGATGATATGATTCCATTTATATAATGTACCTAGAATAGTCAAATTCATAGAAACAGCAAGTAGTATGGTGATTGCCAGGGCTAGGGGAAGGAAGGAATGGAAATTATTGTCTAATGGATACAACAGTCCACAGTTGGAGTGCCCTCTGCCGTCAACTGCTGGCATCACACTTTGGAAGCCAGCTGGGTTCCAGATCTCAATTTTTGAAAGGGCTTCTGGTGTGTGGGGGACAGGTCTCCCAGGGCTGGGCTGCTGACCATTGATGGTCCCAGCAGTGATTTGAGGTCAAAGGTGTACTGTTGGGTTCTCACTGTATCAATGTATATAGACAGGCATATAGTTAGAAGGACATTTTACATAAAAACCTGGTTTACTAGTTTCTTCTTGAAAAATTTGAGAATCTGGCACCAAAAAGCCTGCACTCACATATCAAGAACTGGCTGGAACTGAGGGAGAACCTCTTACCTACTCTCTAACCCATTCCCTGAAAAAGATTACTTTGAAGAAGTCTGTGCGCTTAGAGAAAAACCTCTTTTCTCAGGAAGACTCTCTCCTCTATTGCAGAATGAGATGCAGGATCAGTTTAACCAGGACCCACTCTCTGAGTCTAGAAACAAACACTAGTTGGGGCGGGCTGAGACAGATTGAAAAAAAAAGTGCAACAAAATAATAAAATGTTTGTGTCCATGATATACAAAGGCCAGTTAAAAATCAATAAGAAATAGAAAAGCAATCCCATAGAAAAGTGAACAAAAGATTAGGCAAGTCATAGAATAAGAAAACATACCAGTTAAACATATGAAACTCAACTTCACCAAAAGTAAAATAACTAGATACATTTTTAAACAATCATATTGGCTAAAATTAAGTAGAATGTTGGCACTGGCCAAGAATGGGGAAATGAGAAATTTCAAACAGACTTTTTGAAAACAATTTGACAGCACATACCAAATTTTAAAGTCTTCAAAATGTGGTAATCAGAACTACAGTACCATTTGTATGATTAAAATTAGAATCATCTTAAATGTCCACCAGTTGGGTTTTAAGTAAATAGAGTATGATATATCCTACAATAAAACACTCTGCAGCCCTTATGAAGAATATATTTTGTTAATGAAAAAAGGTGTCCAAGACATATGCAGTGTTAAATTAAAAAACAACTAACATAATACTATGTATTATATGAATCCATTTATGTTTTTTAATTATACATATAAGAAATTCAGGGGTGATATTCAAAATATTTAACCATTATGCTCACACAGTCATTAGCCCTCTGGGGCAAGTCTTCACACGTTAGTTGCTGCATCATGGAGATCCTGGAGAGAAGAGTTAGGGCAGATAAGCTGATAGTGGGGGATACTGGGAAGACTATGGCCAAAACTACTTACAAATAGCATGGACATATATTCAGAGAAAAGTGAGAGACATACCAAACTTGACAGTAGTACAAGAGGGACTTTCATCTTTTATTCCATGCAATCTTATCATTTGAAATTCTAAGAATGAGTGTCAGGTTTGAAAAAAGAAAAGTTAACATGGGGGAAACACTGCTGCTGCTGCTGCTAAGTCGCTTCAGTTGTGTCCAACTCTGTGCAACCCCATAGATGGCAGCCCACCAGGCTCCCCCGTCCCTGGGATTCTCCAGCCAAGAACACTGGAATGGGTTGCCATTTCCTTCTCCACCACATGAAAGTGAAAAGTGAAAGTGAAGTTGCTCAGTCATGTCCGACCCTCAGCGACCCCATGCACTGCAGCCTTCCAGGCTCCTCCGTCCATGGGATTTTCCAGGCAAGAGCGCTGGAGTGGGGTGCCATTGCCTTCGCATGACCTAATTTCAAACTGTATCATGATGTAAACGTGTGGCATATGTTCACCAAAGGCCAGAAGGAACCCAGGGTCATCTGGAATCCACATTTCTGATGGCTCATTACTCTTTTTATTTTGCCCAGTACCCTCCTCACCACCATGTTTTCTTTCCAGCTTTATTGAGAAGTAATTGTTATTTATCACTCTATAAGTTTCAGGTATACAGCATGGTTTACATATATTGTGAAATGACAACCACAGTGGTTTCAACTAAAATCCGTCTTCTCATATAGATACAATAAAAAGAAAAAAGGAAACAATGTTCTCCTTGTGATGCAAACTCCAGTATTTACTCTCTTAACATCTTTCCTGTGTTTTACACAGCAGTGTTAGCTGTAATCATCACGTTGTACGTTACATCTCTAGTACTTATTTTTTAATTACATACCTTTTAGTCTATGCATTTTTCCCATTGCCGCCAAGTTTTGAAATATTCTTTTCCACTAAACAAACTGCATTTATTAAGTAATACGTTATTAATTTCTGCCTGACGTCTTATCAATCAAAAACATCTTGCTGCCAAGTAAAACTCTGTATAACCGTCAAATTATCAGTATTGCTACAGTGAATTCATATAATCACAGCCCAGCATAAAGAAATGTGACATTCAGCTTGACCTATTTGATCCCATCATATAAAACAGTTCATATATTTTTGAAATATTGAAAATATTTCTAATCAAACTTTTCAAAACCCTAGTGATTGGGAACATTAGTCATGCATTTGCCATGCATTCTCCAGATGCGGAAATTAGGTACAGTGTGTGACCCTGCTCCACCCTCAAACGGCTAGTGCTAGGAGACACGCCTATGGAGACATGCAGGTGAGCTGAAACCCAGCAGGGACTTTGGGGACACTGGTCAGAGGACCGCCACAGTGAGTAGCAGCAAGTCTCAAAGTCTCACTCTAGCATCAGACTGGACCTAAGAATCCAGAGCAGTTAGCTGGGAATAAACAAAGCTAGGGCAGGAGACATGACTTGTGATTATTTTTTAGCAAGACAGTCAGAGCAATGATTCTCAAAGAGGGAAATATCAGAATGAAAGGGGATGGGTAGATGTAGTTTGAAAAGCATCATCACTTCATATCTGGAGAAAAACATGAATTTATGCTTTCCTTAAAAGCAAACTATCAAAACAATTTTCTAGAAAATCTTGATTGATGACTATTTGTGGAAGAAATATTAATTCTCATACCTCCTAGGAAGAGGAAGTAAATTTTTATGTGACTGTAGAAGGGGAAGCTGTTTTTAAAATTTGAGTGAGTGATTTGCTTTTTTAAGACAACTGGAGTAGAAAAGGGAATAGCAGGCACCCTAAGGAGCAGAGGAGACTATCCCAGAGGGGATATGGCCAGTCATTAGATTTAAGTACTGGGGACCTCCAATGGACTGAATGTGATCCCCCCAAAATTCATATGTTGAAATCCTACTACCTCAAAGTGATCATATTAGGAAGTGGGACCTTTGGGAGGTAATTGGGTCATGAGGGCAGAACACTCATGGATGGGATTAGTTCCCTTATAAAAGGGACCCCAGAGATCTCGCTTGCCTCTTTCCACCATGCGAGGATTTAACAAGAAATCTGCTATCTGCCACTTGGAAGAGGATCTTTAATAGAGCTCAGCCACGCTGGCACCCTGATCTTGGGCTTCCCAGCATCCAGAACTGTGACAAATACATTTGTGTTGTTTAACCACTCCGTCTATAGTACTTTGTTATTGCAGTCCAAGCTGACTTAGGACCTTGTCTGCGTGATCCAGTTGAATCTTCAGCATCTACATCAGTGCTTGGCACACAGAGAGACAGAATTAATATTACTGACTGAATGCTTTAATGAGTATCAAATTAAAGGGTAGGAATCAAGCCTCTTTTTTCCCCAGCCAATTCTCTAACACAGCTGTCCTCAACCTATATGTCACCAAGGACAGTTTTCATGGAAGACGATTCTTCCTTGAACCAGGGGTTGGGGGGAGGGGGATGGTTTCAGAAGATTCAAGTGTACTTCAATCTAATTCCACCAATGATTTGACAGGAGATACCTGTCCACAGCCCAGAGTTTGGGGACCCCTGCTCTATCAGATTCTGTAATTAATTTTACAGAAGTAAATTTAATGCTCTATCGGACTCTATAATTAATCTTACAGAAGTAAATTTAACATGTAGTAAAACTGTCAGCCACCTATCATAACACCCACTTTTTCTTCCTCCTTAAATGTCCCAGCCTCTCTTGCAGCTACATACTGGTCACTGAGATGTAAGGTTAAATGTTATATGGTAAGTTGCAGGAAGCATTTATAAAATAAGGAAAGTGCACCTTTCCTCTTTCCTTCATCCTGCTGCCTGAAACGCAGAAATGATGGGCTGGAGACCATATGAACCATGGGCTGTGGATGCTAAGGATGGTAAGCAGAAAGATCCAAGAAGCCAGGGTCCCTGATGACTGCAGTGACCATACCCACCCTGATCTGCCTACCTTCAGACTACTTTTACATGAGAGACAAACTTCTATATTTTATATACCAATGGTCTTCGGGATTTCTATTGTAGACACAGTCCACCCATCCCAACTGACAAGCGGGGCCTGCAATTCCGCCACTGCCTGCAGGGAGCAGTAAGCGGGGGCTCGCGAGAGGTTTCATCTCGCTCTGTTGCGGAGCTCAGCCTCCTTCAGCACCAGTACGGGTTTCGCTTCCACATACCACAGGTCAGCGCTGTCAGTGCTCGGTCTTCTGAGGACCTGCTGAGGTTTCAATTTGAGGACAACATGACACTGTGTCCATGCAGATAGGAACAGTTTTCTCAGGACACGCCCCAGGAGGTCCCATGGGGAGAAAACGGTGAGGGAAAAGTGAAGTGAGGGAAGGAGGGGAGAAACTTCTTGTGAGCAACTGACTGCTGGGAGTTGAAGGTTGGTGGTGGTTGGGGGGAGTCCATCTTCAGAGGACCCAGGAAAGGAAGATCTTGACATGGAAAAGTGTAGGTTTCTAGCCCGTGGTATGTGCAATGTATACTGTGTCCAGTGTCATTCTTTAGTATGGAGTCCAGTTTTCCTTGCATTGTTTACTGAGGGGATTGCACTTGCCCGGCTGTATGTTCTTGACCCTTTGGCTATAAATAAACTGACCACATCCATGTAGGTTTATTTCTGGGCTCTCTATTCTGGTCCTCTGGCCTGTGGGTCTGTCTTTGACCTCACAATTGTTCTGGTTACTGCAGCTTCGAAATACAGTTTGAAGTCAAGGAGCAAGATACCTCCAACCTGTTCTCCTTTTTGAGGATAGCTTTGGCTATTCCTGGTCCTTTGTTGTTCCACATAAATATCAGGATTCTTTGCTCTATTTCTGAAAAAAATGCCACTGGAATTTTGGTATAAACTGCTTTCAGTGTGCACATTGCTTTGGGTAGAATGGACATTTTAACAATATTCATCCTTCATGAGCATATGATATCTTTCTGTTTCATTGTATCTTCTTCAGTTTCTTCATCAGTGTCCTAAAGTTTTCAATATGCAGGCCTTTCACATCCTTGGTTAAATTTATTCCTAGGTGTTTTGTTCTTTTTGATGCAAATTAAATAGAATTGTTTTCTTTTTCTTTCTGATGGTTCGTTATTAGTGGTTAGAAATGTAGCTGATTTTTGTGTATTGATTTTGTCACCTTACTGAATTCATTTTTTAGTTCTAATGGTTTTTTGGTGAAACAACATGGAAAATTGTGACTGTAAGTGATATGTGGATGAGCCTCTGCACTCCAGGGAAGTGGAGATCAGGTGAAAACCTGGCACTCTAGGAAGTGGCTAAATCCGCAGTGTTGCACCAACAACCCAGCATTGGCTTATTTGTTACCTGGACTCTGCTCCCTAGTCACTGACCCCTCTGGACCTTGAAGAAGGTCCCTGTAAGTCTTGGGACAGTGCTTACGGTAGAGATGTTCCACCAGTGTATTGCTTCCTCTGACCACAGCCTTCCCTTCCTGGTTCATGTGGTTCCACAGATGCAGGGCATAGGAATTGTTGAAGCTCGGTTCCGTATCCCAGACTTCATAGTAGCGCCGCCAGGCTCGAAAAGAGATGGGGTAAAATCTTTGGGGGTGTAGGAAGGAGAAGTTTAAACACTTGAGGTCACTCACCTCCTGGAAGTCTCTGAGTTTGCACCATACTCTCAAAAGCCTTGTCATCAATTCGGGACCCTGGTGGCCCCAAATATTTGGATTATAATTTTCCACAAAGTTTTCCATGCACTGCCATAGGAAAGGGTGGTGGGGGAGGAATCCAAACACCCCATTACTTGAGAACCGAGATTTCTGTGCAGCCAGAAAGTTGTCCTCAGGGATGGGTCTGATGGAGATGACATCTGTGTCCATGTAGACACCGCCGTACTTCCAGATGAAGGCCAAGCGGGATGCATCTGAGCTGATATGGAGCCAGAATCTCTCGGTACTGCTGTTGATCTGCAGGAGCAGGTACAAATCAGCCCCCAGAAAGGGGAAAGGGGAGGAAGCAAGTCGACCTCCCAAAAATCTATTTGCCAAAAGCCCAATGTTGCAAATTTATCAAAATTACCTCCAACCCAAAAAAGTTGCCTTTAAGTGAAAAGTTTACAGCAGTAGTATCAATAGGAAGATTTTTAACAGCTTCTAAAGATTTCATGAAATCGTTTTTTTATAAAAGCAGTAGAAAGATGAAACCCAGAAGGGATTTCATGAGTCGCTTTCAGCAGGATAGAAATTAACCACAAATATGAAACTGTGAAGAAAGAATTTTTTGTACATCCTAAAAATGCTGAGAACTGATAAAGGAAAAAATGAACTCTGAAACTATAGGACATATTAATATCTATGTTCTTTGAAAAGTTGGTAAAAGAATCTTAAAATCCATGCCTTCGTCCACTGATTAATTCATTTAATAACATTCATCAAAGGCCTACTTACCATTCACACAGCTCTAAGCTGCTAAGGATACAAAAGTGAACAAATAGACAAAAATCTTTACTGGCAGAATATAGACAATAAACAAATAAATACATCATATGTTGGGTTTTCATAAGGCTTGGAAAGAAAGTCAGGCAAGGGGGTTATGAAGGGGACAGGATGGAGCACTATCTTCAGTTCAGACAGAACCCTGGATGAAGCGAATGGATGAACTATGTTGGTATCTCTGAGAGGAGGGTTCTAGGTAGAGGAAACAGTAAGTGCAAGGGCCCTGGGGCAGGAACACACTCATGGTGTATAGGAACAGGAAAACCGCAGTGCAGAGTAGTGAAAAGAGAGGGATAGGAAACAAGATCAGAGAAGGGGCAGGGCAGGAGTGAGGGCGGATGCTATGCTGGGGTAGAGACCGAAATGATTTGGAAGGTTTGGAAGAAAGGAGATTTGACCTGAATTAGTCTAAAAAGGGTCACCCTGGCTATGGTATGGAAAATAGATGGGGGCAGGAGCAAAGAGGCAAATTTGGAAGCTGTTGAAATAATCCAGGCAGGAGACGATGACGGTGTAGACCAGGGTGACAATAAAGGAGATGACGGAAGTAGTCAGATTCTGAGCACATGGGAACGATAAAGCTGGTCAGGATTTGCTGATGAATTGGATATGGAGCTGGAGACCGAGGAGTCAAGGACAACTGAAAAATGCTAAAATGTGAGCAGAACAGAAAATGACTTTGAAATGAATAGAAATAAACCATTATAAATTAAATATCCGTGTTCCCAAGTGGAATGCTAAGATTTTGAATACAGAAAGCAAAATAGATTTTTCTAAATTTAAACATGTTGATTAAAAGATTAAACCGTGACCCTTGGCTTTTGACAAAATAAACATTTTTTTTTAAAATTCTGCTCTAAAACCGAACAAAAGAAAGTCAGCTAAGACTGCCAAAATCCTCACCTGAACTATTAATAGCATTATATTGTATACAATTGCCAAAAATCTCATGAATAATAATAGCTAAAATTTATCAATAACTGTTATAATTTCTAATCTACACAAATCCTCAAAAATCATAGTACCTGGCTTCCCTGGTGGTCCAGTGGTTAGGAATCTGCCTGCCAGTGCAGGGGACATGGGTTTGATCCCTGGTATGGGAAGATCCCACATGTTGAGGAGCAACTAAGCCTGTGCCCATGTACCGCCACTACTGAGCCCATGCACCCTGGAGCCCGTGCTCTACAGCTAGAGAAGCCACTGCCATGATATGCTGGCACACCACAACTAGAGAGCAGCCACCTGCTTGCTGCAACTAGAGAAAGCCCAAGCACAGCAACCAAGACCCATCCCAGCCAAATATAAAAAAAATAATAATAAATCTTATAGTACCTATATACTACAATTATTCCTGTTTTTCAAGTGAAAAATTGAAAGGAAGGAACAAGAAGTTCAATCCTTTGTCCAAGGTAAGAGAGGCAGAGGTTGGATTTTAACCCAGGCAGTCTAACTCTGGAGGCTCACTTATTTTCAGTAAAAATAACTGAAGTTGATTGTTAGTAAATTGGTGATTATTAATGAACAGACCCAGATATCAGAAGCCACACAGAACCAGGAGGAGGAAGCCTGCCTTGATGTGGACGTTGGACTGACATCAAGGTAAAATAAAACTTTCCCTGGAGGTGAGCACCAGAAAGGGGAATCAGATTCTGGTTGCTCATTCCCTCCCCAAGTTCACAGTATTCATCTCTGGGCATCTTCAAGGGCTGCTGCTGCTAAGTCGCTTCAGTCGTGTCCGACTCTGTGCAACCCCATAGACAGCAGCCCACCAGGCTCCGCCATCCTTGGGATTCTCCAGGCAAGAACACTGGAGTGGGTTGCCATTTCCTTCTCCAATGCATGAAAGTGAAAGTGAAGTCACTCAGTCGTGTCCGACTCTTAGTGACCCCATGGACTGCAGCCTACCAGGCTCCACCGTCCATGGAATTTTCCAAGCAAGAGTACTGGAGTGGGGTGCCATTGCCTTCTCCTCTTCAAGGGCTACAGTTGCTCAAATCAGTGCAGTGAGTCCAGTGATCATCAGCAGGTGATGGCGCACTCAGTCATCCTTACAGCTGGCCTCCAGCTATCCTATGGTGGCTAACTGGGGCAGAAAATGCCACTGCCCAGCTCCCCCAAGATGCAAGCATGTCTCCCATCCAGGACACCCCACCCAGTCCCTAGGTGACTGAGAGAGGGTGTGGGACAGAAGTTTTCTCTTTTTTTATACAAATACTGTAGTAGATTGGATAACAGCCACTCAATGGTCCTAATTCCTGAAACCTACAATTACCTCCTTTAGAAAAAGGGTCTTTGCCGATGTGATTAACTTAAGGACCTTGAGCCGAGGAAATTAGCCTGGATTACCATGGGCCGTAAATGCCACCACAAGTGTCCTTTAAAGGGAAAGGTAAAGAGAGATTTCGCACAAAATTACAAAAGTCCTAACAACCCCAGGAGTTTCTTGATCATCTCTCAATATTACACAATCCTATATAGCTGCACCCACCTGATCTTTCATGAATTATCTATTTAAATCATTTTCTAGTTCAATATTGCCTAATTTCCCCCCCTCAGGGGCAAAAAAAGTTTAACATAGATGGGTTTAAAACTGTCAGTGAAAAATGAGTGGTCTATACACCTAGAAAAGATACAGAAACTCATTCAATTAAGAGTAGTCTCAAGACATCCTAAGAAATAAAATGAAAGTAAAAGGCAGCAGGGTAGAGATAAGCTTAAATCAAGACTCTCCTGTTTCCTTGAATTGGGACTCAACACTATAGAAAGAAGACCAGGCAAGAGTCAAAAGATCTGGGTTCTTGCTTATCTTTGATACCCTGTCTCAGCCTATTTCTGAGCCCTTATCCTCAGTGTGAAAGTGAAGTCGCTCAGTCGTTGCGACCCCATGGACTGTAGCCTACGAGTCTCCTCCATCCATGGAATTCTCCAAGCAAGAGTACTGGAGTGGATTGTTATTCCTTCTCCAGGGGATCTTCCCCACCCATCTATCCTCAGTGTACCCATCTATAAAATGAGTAGGTTGGATCCAATTTCTATGGTCCCTCCCAACACTGGGATTCTGAGGTTCTCTAAACACTTACTTGAGTGTACCACGAAAACAACGGTGTGTCTTCAAACAGGCTTTTCATATCCAAAGGGAAGAGGAAAACGTTGTCAATTGCTGAGAGGAGGGAAAGGGCTGGGGAAGTGGAGTTTGGGGGCAGCTGCATGGAATTATTGAGCCCTTTCATAAGTAACAGCACAGGCTGCTCGGGGTAAACCTTTGCAGCTGACTCCACAGCACAGGAGACCAGTGGGGTTGGCTCCATTCTCTCCGAGGTTTCTAGGAACACGATGCTGCGCCCACGACCCAGGAGAGCTTCCAGCCCCTGATGGGACTTGTAGGAAGGTAGGTAGCAAATGAGGCAGCTGGGTTTCAGGGTGAACTGGTAGAGGAAGCCACAGGCAAACAGCAGGGTGACCGACAGGGAGAACTGGAGCTTCGTCAGCATGTCCACCCCTCTCTCCTGGCCTGCTCCCTAAAATCAACACTATTCATTAAAAATTATATTCATAAAACTTGATAAGATATCGTACACAAGAAGATAATATATGAATATCACTTTCAAGCTTAGTTTTTTAATTGAAGTATAGTTGATTTATAATATCAGATTACTTTCAGGTGTACAGCATAGTGATTCAGTATTTTTATAGATTATATGCCAATAAAAATATTACGAAGTAATGACTATAATTCCCTTGCAAGACAATATATCCTTGTTGCTTATCAATTTTATATCTAGGGTAGTTCATATTTGTTAATCCCCTCCCCTGTCTCCCCCCGACCCCTTCCTTCTACTCTTCGGTCACCACTAGTTTGTTTTCTCTCTTTGGGTCTGTTTTAGTGTTGCACGTGCATTCATTTATATTACTTTTTACATTCCCCATGTTAGTGATATCATACAGTATTTGTCTGATTTGTTTCACTAAGCATAATATTCTCTAGGTGCATTGACATTGCTGCAAATGGCAGAATTTCATTATTTTTATGGCTGAGTAATAATTCCATTGTGTGTATATATATATATATATATCCATTCATTTATTGACCGGCACTTGGGTTGCTTCCATATCTTGCCTGCTGTAAATAGTACTGCTATGTACTTTGGGGTACATGTGTCTTTTCAAATTCATGGTTTTGTTTTCTTTGGCTATATACCAAGGAATAGAATTGCTAGATCATATGGTAATTCTGTTTTTAGTTTTTTGAGGAATCTGCATACTGTTTTCCATAGAGGCTATACCAATTTACATTGCAACGGACCCTGCATGAGAGTTCTCTATTCTGTACCTCCTCACCAACATTTGTTATTTATAGACTTTTTGATGCTAGCCATTCTGACAGGTGTGAGGTGATATGTCTTTGTGGTTTTTGTTTGCATTTCTTTAATAATAATAAGCTTTGATTTTTAAAATTCTAAATAAAATGTGATCCAATCAAATCCAGCAATGTTCAAAAGAAAGGTGCATTGATTAGGTTTTACCTGAGAAATTTAAGGATGATTTGCAATAGGAAAATAATTAATTAGTAGGAAAACTATTAATGAAATGCATTCTTTTAACAGATTAAAAAAGAAAAACTGTATGATCATTTTAGCTCAATAGACGCTGACAATGAGATAAAATTTGATATCCATTTATGATTTTTTAAAAGCACAAGGAAACTTTCTTAAGCTGACAGTGTCTACCAGAACATATAGCAGTGATTGTGCTTAATATGAAGCATTTGAAACCTCCCCATTAAGACCAGGAATGTAGTATGGATGTCCATTATGAATGTTATTTTCCCCATCATTCTGCTAAGTCTAACCAATGCAATGAAACAAGATAAAAGAATTTCTACTATGAATATTAGAAAGGAAGAGACAAAAATATCACTAGTTGTAGAAAATATGATTGCCTACAGAGAAAATCCAAGACAACTTACCGAAAAACTAATAGAATTAAGAAGAAGCAAACTGAAGGTTAAATCACTTGCCAAGATTACACAGTTAGCAGACCCATGACTTTAACTTGGGTCTACCTGTCCCCAAAACCTAGGCTCTGAGCGGATACCTGCAGCACCTCCCTCTCCTTCAACATAAGTCTAACTCCAGCCAACACCAGGAGAGCAGACATCTCATTCATTAGCAGTTAGTTTTTTGCTTTACATGTAACTCTTTCAGAAAATACAAATCCAATAAATCAGAGCTTACCTTCTAGCCAGAAACTTGTAGTTGGCCAATACCCGTGGCCTTAGCAGCAGCGACAAGTTTTTTCCTACTGCACTTTCTGATAAATGACCACCTAATCTTCAATTCAACAGTGCCAAGGGAAGTAAATCATTGGCAGAAGATTAATGCTAAACACCAGAACTTCCCAGGAAGCTCCTCCCTTTATTTACTAAGCTGCCCCAAACACAGAGACTTGCAGATCAAGGGGTTCACATGATTTTTCAGGTGACCCACACACTAATCCTACCTGTTGGTGGGCCTGTCAGGGTGTTACAAGGCACCAATTTCACCTGGGCAAAACTGAATCCATAGTATAGTCTTGGAGCCAACAAAGTGTGCACCCAAGTAGTTTGGCCTCAGTCAAAATCATGGGCAGAGACTTGGGAAATTTCTTCAACACACAACCCTGTTTGTCCAAGCTCTGCAAACAAAAGGTTTTTTTAAAGGAAAAGAAAATCCACCTTCACAAATAGGTAAGAAGTGTACAAACCCCAAGGGCTCCCCACATGGCTCAGTGGTTAAGAATCTGCCTGCCAATGCAGGAGATGCAAGAAATGAGGGTGTGATCCCTGAGCCAGAAAGATCCCCTAAAGGAGGAAATGACAACCCACTCCAGTATTCTTGCCTAAAGAATCCCAAGGACAGAGGAGCCTGGTGGGCTACAGTCCATGGGGTTGCAAGAGTCATGACTGAGCAACTGAGCTCACACATGCAAACCCCAGTAGTCCAAGGCCTGGTGATGTGGAACTAGAATTGATTCCCTGATTTCAGTTATGGTGGCTTCAGGAAGGGCTTCCCTGGTGGCTCAGATGGTAAAGAATCTGCCTGCAATGCAGGAGACATTGGTTTAATCCCTGGGTTGGGAAGAACCTCGGGAGTAGGGCATGACAACCCACTCCAGTATTCTTGCCTGGAGATCCCCATGGACAGAGGAGCCTGGCAGGCTACAGTCCATGGGGTCACAAAGAGAAGGGTG
>NW_011494956.1:12979160-12995768 GCF_000754665.1 Bison bison bison | reverse complement strand
TTCAGTCACGTCCAACTTGTTGTGACCCTATGGACTGTAGCCCACTAGGCTTCTCTGTCCATGAGGATTCTCCAGGTAAGAATTCTGGAGTGGGTTGCAATGCCCTCCTCCAGGGGATCTTCCCAACCCAGGGATTGAACCCACGTCTCTTACGTCTACCTACATTGGCAGGTGGGTTCTTTACCACTAGCACCACCTGGGAAGGCAAACAGGCACGTGTAGTAATCCTCTTTCGAGCTATCCTTTGCTCTATCTTCATCCAGAACCTTCTTTCAGCCATGAATAGGTATCCACTGGATGCTCTGGTATGGACAGAGAGGCTCCCTCCTAAGCAGACTTTGGATCCTGATATAGCAGCTCAAGGGAAGTTAAGCTGTCCCACTCATCGATGGTTTCTTGTTTTCTATTTGGTTGGCCAAAAAGTTCATTTGGGTTTTTCCATAACATCATACAGAAAATGAATGAACTTTTATTCAACCCACTATCTGCCCGAGGCTCCCCAGGAGCAGTTCTTTGGGTCTCTTCCTTTTGGAAGAGACCTCTTCCTTTTGGAACTGAATTTCTTCTTTGGACCTTGTCAGGTCTAGGGTCAGAGTCCTTGGAATCTTTCCAAAGTTCCCTAGCCCTGGATAGATGGGTTGTTCCTTCCTCATGGAGGGGTGGAGGAAGCAGAGCTCCTGGTCCTCACTCTGGGGTAAAGAAAGGACTCCATTAGTGGGAGTGATGCATTCCTAGTGCCCACATTTCATGGGGATCATGAATCCTGGTGCCTTCTAGCTGTTTTCAGGATAGCCAACACCATCACACAAGTGGTTGAGGTGGAGAGCCTGGAAGTAGTTGGTGATCTTTGTCACAGTCACAGGGATGAAAGTGAGCATGAGTGATGCAGTTAAATCTTTTTTTTCTCACTCAAGGAATTTTATTTAATATTGGAAAAGTGTAAACATCAATTCATTACACCTTTACAAGTCTAGTATTCTACCCATCTATTCAGTTTCATTCAGTTCAGTCACTCAGACATGTCTGACTCTGCGACCCCATGAATTGCAGCATGCCAGGCCTCCCTGTCCATCACCAACTCCCAGAGTTCACTCAGACTCATGTCCATTGAGTCGGTGATGCCATCCAGCCATCTCATCCTCTGTCGTCCCCTTTTCCTCCTGCCCCCAATCCCACCCAGCATCAGAGTCCTTTCCAATGAGTCAACTCTTCACATGAGGTGGCCAAAGTACTGGAGTTTCAGCTTTAGCATCAGTCCTTCCAAAGAACACCTAGGACTGATCTCCTTTAGAATGGACTGGTTGGACCTCCTTGCAGTAAACCCATCTATTAGGCTCACATTTTATATGTTTTTTAAATTTTTAATTGGAGGATAATAGTTTTACAATGTTGTGTTGGTTTCTCATGTACAGCAACATGAATCAGCTACAAGTATACATACATCCCCTTCCTCTTGAGCATCCCTTCCTCCCCTCTAGGTTATCACAGAGCACTGAGCTGAGCTCCCTTGTGCTGTATGACAGCGTCCCACTAGCTATCTATTTTACGCATGGTAGTGTATATATGCCAATGCTACTCTCTCAATTCATCCCACCCTCTCCTTCGCCAGCCTGTATCCACAACTCCATTCTCTACATCTGCGTCTGTATTCCTGCCCTGATGCAGGGAAACCTTCAGCACAAAACATAGGACCTGTCTGACCAGGGACCAAGTAGAGGGTATAACAGAAAGAGCACTGAGCTTGGAATCACGCCTCTACCCACTATAGGTCAAGGGGGCCAGGGCAAGTCTCCAAGCTGCCCAGAGCCTCTGCTCCTCTCTGCAGTGCTGATCTCAGGCCCATTGTGAAGACAGAAGGCTCTAAAAGCCAAAAGTGATTCCACCAAGGCTAAGAGGAGAAAAATAGAACACTAGTACTGTAGATGGCATGGATTCCCTGATGATAAACATTAAGTCGTTACTGTTTTCAGATGAATGAAATCTTCATACTTTCCAGTGAACAGTTAAGAAGAAAATTCTCAGCCCTGTGTGAGAATTGTTGAAATGGGTGCAGAGGCCAGCAGTCAGCCTCTGGTGCCTGGGGCCTTTTTAGCATCACAGCCTGATATCCTTGTAGAGTCTTTCCAAGGATGTCTCCTGTCATCTGAGCCGCTCTACCAGGAACATCCCCAGATTCTTCCAGCCTTCCCTCTCATGTTCAGAGCAGAACTGCCTTCCCTTCTGGCTGCTCCCATGTCTGCCTTCTCTGGCCTGTACCACACTAACTTTCTGTCTGTGCAGGTAGCTGCCACAGAGACAGCTTCTATCCTGAACTCCACAGACCCTTAGGGGCTCAAGGATGGGCTTCAGGAGACCCTAGATACTGACGCCACAGCTTCCATCAGTACCTTTACCCTGGATGCCACTTATCCACAGCTTCTCCTACCTATCACCTAAGGAATGTCCCTACTCTTTGACCCGCTCTGACATTAATTCTGTTTAAGATTCCTGAAGATGTCTTCACCATCCAATCTCAGGTCTTCTCCAACCAGCCAAACAATCCTTGGGAACCTCAATACAGATATCTGAGTAGAGATGGTCCCAGAGTTCTTTATCTTTACACAACAGTTGGGTCTGAATGAACTGGTGACAGTCACATATGCATCCAGGTCTGTTTTGTCTCCTTTCCTAGAGTTTTGGCCTCCTGTAAGAGAGTTCTTACTTCCTACACTGTAATGTAAGCCAGACTTGGTCAATCCAGTGGATCATGGAGCCTACGTAATTGTTGCTCTGTGATGAGACCATAGGACATGTGGATTGGTGTAGCCTCAAATGGGGCTTCCCTAGTGGCTCAGATGGTACAGAATCAGCCAACAATGCAGGAAACCTGGGTTCAAACACCGGGTTGGGAGGACACCCTGGAGAAGGGAATGGCTACCCACTCCAGTATTCTTGGAGCTTCCAAGATAGCTCAGACGGTAAAGAATCTGCCTGCAATAAGCTAACAGAATGGGTAGAAACTCTGAATCAATGTTCTTTTTATTTTACAAGGCTGTTCTTTGGATGCTTGAAGCTAGTGCAAAGAAAAGGGAGTACAGGGAAGAAAATCAAAGAAGAGCCTAGCTTTCCCCCACTTGTTGGCCCTACAGATAACCTCTGATCACCTCAATTGGAAATAGTTTGGTGTTTGGATCTGAACCACCTCTGTTGTAAAAGATCCACTGTGTCAAGAAGGAAACATTAAAGGAATTTTTAAACAATAAATGTTTGTTGAGTGCAATTACACATGAAAAGCCTACCTCTTAATTCTGTAGTTTCTTTGAACTCTGATTTACTGCGAGAAGGAAATATTCAAGCCAACAATACGTGTCCTGTTTTCTTTGGAGCTGTTGAAACCCCAGTTCCTGTTTCTAACATATGTGTCAGACCAGTGGGACTGATAAACTTGTTAAACCATTTAGCTATTAGCAGGGCAAAACCAATACACAGAGTGATATCTTATCAACCTTGCCAATTCCTTTCACCACTCTTCTGAAGCTGAAACTGGCTGGTGTGTTGGTTTTCCATGACTAGAGAGCAGATCGCTGGACAGAGGCAGTTCACTGCTGCAGACTGAGAAAGAATCCACAGCCTAACCCTTGGCACACTGAGGAGTGATATTGTCAACATCAAATCTTGAAAAAATTTTTTGTTACTAAAAATCAGTGAGTTCATGCCAGAGTAAAATCTCCTTTTCCCATGGCAATAATTTAAACTATTCTGCATTTCCAAGAAAAATGCTTCTAACCTCGTGTTTCTGGAGATAATAATTTTTTTCTCAACACAGCCATACTAGTCAAACATGCTCCTGTTGACAAAACCTTATATAGCTACCAAGAATGTGCTTCTGGATTTATCCTGGAAATTACTCTATTCACACATGTAATTTCCCCCCTTTTTAAATTTACTTGCAGCTAAAAGAAGGGGTGGGGAATAAGGGCAGTGATACAAGGGGAAATAATCGTTCTCCATAAATCAGCTGTGCCACAGACGCCACTCTTCCAGGATAGAGAACAGGATCTGCAATAAGCCCACAAAAGTCAGTGGAACCAGCCTGATCCTGGCAGGTTGTTCAAAGGGGCTTCGCTGTTAAATTCTATTTGTTGTTGTCTAGTCCCTAAGTTGTGTCTGACTCTTTTGCAACCCCTTAGACTGTAGCCCACTAGGCTCCTCTGTCCAAGGGATTTCCCAGGCAAGAATACCAGCAAGGGTTGCCATTTCCTTCTCCAGGGGATCTTCCCCACCCAAGGGTCGAAACTGTGTCTCCTGCATTGGCAAGTGGATTCATTATCACTGAGCCACCAGGGAAACCCCATTAAGCTCTGTAAGTCAATGCTTAATTTCTTCTTCCTGTAAGGAATTGGGGACATCTTGAAGCCACATATGCCAAGAGGCCACATGACACAGGACCTTTATAAAGACTGTGGCCTTAAGAGTGAATACTTCCCATTCTGAAAGAAATTGTTATGGACTGAATATTTGTGCCACAAACTCCCCCATCACCAAAACTCATATGTTGAAGCCCTAAGCCCAATGTGATGGTATTTGGAGGTAGGACCTTTCAGAAGTCATCAGGTTTAGATGAGATCATGAGGGTTGGATCCTTCTAAGGAGAGGAAGATGGAGAGTTCCCTGTCTCCACAAACATGCACAAGGAAAGGCCATGTGAGGATGCAGCAAGAAGGCAGCAGTCTACAAACCTCAATGAGGGCATGCCAGGAATCCAGTCTGTACCTTGATCTTGGGCTTCCCAGCCTCCAGAACTGTGAGCAGCAAGTTTCTGTTGAAGAAACCACCAGTGGGCAGCATTTCATGTAGCAGCCCAAGCGGACTAAGACAGAAACCTCGCAGTAAGCTGCTGCTCTCTGATCTCCATCCATTTGTTTTCCTAAGAATATGTTTTTGCAGTTGGAGCTACTCTTAAGGTTTGGAGAACCGACACCAAGCCTCCAGTGTGGAAAGGGCAAATTCATCTGCAACAGAAACCTGTACCAGGTGGAAGTGTCCTCCTTACCTGAGACGTCTCTGCCTTCCCTTCCTTTTGTCCTTCCACATACCCCACAATCTGCCCTCTTTTTATGACTTCTCTTTCTCTGCCTTCCCTTCCTTTTGTCTTTCCACACACCCCACAGTCTGCCCTTTTTACAACTTCTCTTTTTAAATGGAAATCCCTGGTCTCCCTCATCTCGTGCCTGACAGTCACCAGGCACCACCATCCAAGTCAGAAATCAGGGACTCATTCTTTTTTTTTAATATTCTTTTTTAAATTGAAGTATAATTGATTTACAATATTACTTTAGTTCCAGGTGTACAACATTTTTATAGATTATACTCCATTTAAAGTTATTACAAATAATAGATGTATTTCCCTCTGCTGTACAATATATCCTTGTTGCTTATCAATTTTATACACAGTAATTTCCACCTTTTAATGTGCATGCATGCTAAATTGCTTCAGTCATGTCCAACTCTTTGTGACCCTATTCCATCGTCTTCTCCAGACAAGAATACTGGCATGGGTTGCCATGCCCCCCTCCAGGGGATCTCCCCAACTCAGAGATTGAACCCACATGTCTCCTGCCTTAGCAGGCAGATTCTTTACCACTAGCACCACCTGGAAATCCTGTACCTCTTCGTACCCTATCCCTATCTTGCCCCTCCTCCCTTCCACCATTTCGCTGGTAACCACTGCTTTGTTCTCTATACCTGTGAGTCTGTTTTGTTATATACATTCATTTATTTTTCAGATTCCACATATAAACAATATCATACAGTATTTGTCTTTCTCTGACATTACACTAAGCATAATATTCTATAGGTCCATTCACATACTGCAAATGTGGCAGAATTTCCTTCCTTTTAATGGATGAGTAATATTACATTGTGTATATGTCTGTATACAAAATGCAATAATACTATATATTATACATTATATATTTAATATATATTATATATACACACATATAGATACATCACATCTTCTTTATCTATTCATCTATTGATGGATATGTGTTACATCTTAGCTATTGTAAATAATGCTGCTATGAACACTGAGATGCATGTGTCTCTTTGAGTTAGGGTTTTAGGTTTTTCTAGATGTATATACCCAGGAGTGAACTTGCTGGATTGTATGATAGTTCTATTTTTATTTATGAGGAACTGCCATACTATTTTCCACAATGGCTGTACCAATTTACATTCCCACCAGCAATGTGCTTGGATTCCCTTTTTTTCCACATCCTTGCCAACATTTGTTATTTGTAGACTTTCTGATGTTAGCCATTCTGATGGGCATGAAGTGATAGATGTGGTTTTGATATGCATTGCTTTAATAATTAATGATATTTAGCATCTTTGCTTGTTAAAAATCTGTATGTCCTCTTTGGAAAACTGCCTGTTCAGGTATTCTGGCCATTTTATAAACACAATTTATATGGTATTTGTTTTTTGGTACTGAGTTGTATGAACTGTTCATATATTTTGGATGTTAACCCCTTATTGATCATAATATTTGCAAATATTCTCCCCCATTTAGTATGTTGTCTTTTTTTTTTCTTGGTGGTTTCCTTTGCTATGCAAAAGCTTTTAAGTTTGATTGGGCCCATTTATTTATTTTTGCTTTTATTTCTTTTGCCTTAGGAGACAGATCCAGAATAATATTGCTACAATTTATGTCAAAGAGTTTTCTGCCTATGGTTTATTCCAGGAGTTTTGTGGTTTCAGGTGTTACATTTAGATTTTTAATGCACTTTGAGTTTATTTTTGTATGTGGTGTGAAGAAATGTTCTAATTACATTCTTTCATGTGTAGCTGTCCAGTTTTCTCAGCATGACTTATTGAGGAGACTGTCTTTTCTCCTTTGTATATTCTTGCCTCCATTATTGTAGATGAATTGAGCATGGATGTGTAGGTTGATTTCTGAGCTCTCTATTCTATTCCATTTAATCTGTTTTTGTGCCAGTACAATGCTGTTTTGATTAACGTAGCTTTGTAGTATAGTCTGAAATCAGGGAGTATGATACCAACAGCTTTGTCCTTTTATTCTCAAAATTGCTTTGGCAATTAAGAGTCTTTTGTGGTTTCATATAAATCTAAGGATTATATGTTCTAGTTCTATGAAAACTTTCTTCTTTTGATAGAGATCATATTAAATCTGTAGACTGCTTTGAGTATTATGGACATTTTCACAATATTAATTCTTCCATTCCAGGAGCACAAGATACTTTTCTATTTCTTCTTATTATCTTTGATTTCCTTCATCACTGTTTTATAATTTTCAGAGTATAGATTTTTCATCTCCTTGGTTAAGTTTATTCCTATATATTTTATTAAAGATCATGGCATCCGGTCCCATCAATTCATGGCAAATAGATGGAGAAACAGTGGAAACAGGGGCAGATTTTATTTTGGGGGGCTCCAAAATCACTGCATATGGTGACTGCAGCAATGAAATTAAAAGACTCTTGCTCCTTGGAAGAAAAGTTATGACCAACCTAGACAGCATATTGAAAAGCAGAGACATTACTTTGCCTACAAAGGTCCATCTAATCCAAGCCATGGTTTTTCCAGTAGTCATGTATGGATGTGAGAATTGGACTATAAAGAAAGCTGAGTGCCAATGAATTGATGCTTTTGAACTGTGGTGTTGGAGAAGACTCTTGAGAGTCCCTTGGACTGCAAGGAGATCCAACCAGTCCATCCTAAAGGAAATCAGTCCCGAATATTCACTGGAAGGACTGACGTTGAAGCTGAAACTCCAATACTTTGGCCACCTGATACACAGAGCTGACCGATTTGAAAAGACCCTCATGCTGGGAAAGATTGAGGGCTGGAGGAGAAGGGGACAACAGAGGGTAAGATGGTTGGATGGCATCACTGACTCAATGGACATGAGTCTGAGTAAGTTCTGGGAGTTGGTGATGGACAGGGAAGCCTGGTGTGCTGCAGTCCATGGGGTCGCAAAGAGATGAACACAACTGAGTGATTGAACTGAACTGAACTGAATCTGATTTTTTTTTTATTTTAAACAAGATTGGTTTTGTGCTTTCTCTTTCTAATAGTTCATTATTAGTGTATAGAAAAATCAACAGATTTTTTTATATTAATCTTATATCCTGAAGCTTTACTGAAATCATTTAATAGTTCTTACAGCTTTTTGTTGGATACTTTCTATATACAGTATCATATCATAGAGGTATCATATCAAACAGTGACAGTTTTACTTCTCTTCCAATCTGGATGCCTTTCATTTCTTTTTCTTACGTGATTGCTGTGGCCATGGCTTCCAGTACTACATTAAATAGAAATGGCAAGAATAAGAATTCTTGCTTCATTCCAGATTTCAAAGGAAAGGCTTTCAGTTTTTCATCATTGAGTATGATATTAGCTGTGGATTTGTCATAAGTGGCCTTTATTATGTTGAGATATGTTCCCTCTTTGCCAACTGAGATGAGAGTTCTTATCATGGAATGATGTTGAATTTTGTCAAAGGCTTTTTCTGCATCTATCAAGATAATCATGTGATTTTTATCCTTCCTTTGCTAATGTGGTTATCTCATTGATTGATTTGCAAATGTTGAGCCATCCCTGGAATTGATCATGGTGTATACCTCTTTTTATGTATTGTTGGATTTGATTTGCTAATATTTTTTGAGGATTTTTGCATCTATATTCATCAAGAATATCAGCCCCTAATTTTCTCTATTTTTGTAGTATCTTTGTCTGGTCTTGGTACAGGGTTATGGTGGCCTTATAGAATGAATTTCTGTGTGTTCCATCTCTTCTATTTTTAGGAATAGCTTGAGGAGAATAGATATTAGCTATTCTCTGTATGTTTGGTAGAATTTACCTGTGAAGACATCCAGTTCTGGACTTTGGTTTGCTGTGAGTTCTTTTTACTACAAACTCAGTTTCACTACTAATAGTCAGTCTGTTCAAATTGTATTTCTTTTTGGCAGGTTGCATTTTTCTAGAAATTGTCCATTTCTTCTAGGTTGTCCAATGTGTTGCCATATAACTATTCATAGAATTCTCTTATGATTTTTGTGTCTCTGTGGAAATGGTTGTTATTTCTGTTCTTTCATACCTTGTTTTATTTTTTGAGGTCCTCTCTCTTCTTCTTGGTAAGTCTGACTAAAAGTTTATCAATTTTGTTTATCTTTTCAAAAAATCAGCTATTAGCTTAACTCATCTTTTCTATTAAGCCCAACTGGTCTGTTGTGTCATTTAAGACTGTTGCTTTATTGATTTTTTTTTTAATTTTTTGGCCATGCTGCATGGCATGTGGGGTCCCCAACCAGGGATCAAACCCATGCCCCGGCATTGGAAGCACAGAGTCTTAACCACTGGACCTCCAGGGAAGTCCCTATTGATTTTCTTTCTAGACGATCTGTCCATTGATGTAAGTGGGCTCTCAGAGTCCCCTACAGTTATTGTGTTATTGTCAATTTCTACCTTTATGTCTGTTAGTATCTGCTTTACATATTAAGGTGCTCCTCTATTAAGTGCATATATGTTAATGAGTGTAATATCCTCTTCTTGTATTGACCCCTTTATCATTATATAATGCCCTCCTTTATCTTTTGTTATAGTTTTTGTTTTAAAATCTACTTTATCTGATATGAGTATTCCTACCCCTGTCTTCTTGTCCTTTCTGTTTGCATGAAGTATCTTTTTCCAGCCGCTCATTTTCAGTCTGTGTGTGTCTTTAGCTCTGAAATGTGTCTTTCGGAGGCAGCATATAGAAGATTCTTACTTTCTTATCCAATTAGCCATTCTGTATCTTTTGATTGGAGCATTGAGTCCATTGACACTTAAGTAATCATTGGTAGGTGTGTACTTATTACCATTTTATTACTTGCTTTCTTGTCAGGAGGCATTTAACAGGAGGCTTCCCGTGTACTGTTTTGGATCTGTCAGGAATCCTCTGTTCCTTATTAATTCCTGAATATTCAGGAATTAAGAGGAGAGGCAAGCCTCTCCTGGGGCTGAGGGACGCAGGCATTTCCTTCGTTAGTTTTTCAATACGGTGATAAGTACCCTCTTCCTTCTTGTGAACCATACGGTAAAAGTGATTGTTTACAACTCTCTCTCTTTGATATGGATCACCTATGTTTTGTAAGTCTGAAATTTTAATCTTTATCTTTGTTGAAGAATAACTACCTTGTAAAACAGTATATATGCCCACACCATGTTGATTAAAACACCTTTGCTCCATCAGACATAGAAGGCAATGGCATCCCACTCCAGTACTCTTGCCTGGAAAATCCCATGGATGGAGGAGCCTGGTAGGCTGCAGTCCATGGTGTCATGAAGAGTTGGACACGACTGAGCGACTTCACTTTCACTTTTCATTTTCATGCATTGGAGGAGGAAATGGCAACCCACTCCCGTGTTCTTGCCTGGAGAATTCCAGGGACGGCGGGGCCTGGTGGGCTGCCGTCTATGGGGTTGCACAGAGTCGGACACGATTGAAGCGACTTAGCAGTAGCAGCAGCAGCAGCTCCATCAGAGCTTTGGTCCCCGTGTCTTGCTTTCTCTCTCTCTCTCTCTCTCAGGCTCTTTCTTTGGAGCGCAGAGGCCCTCTGGGTTCACTTTCCTGCCTGGGCTTCTAAGACCCTCTCGAGAAGGTGCTCTGCACCTTCACTCCATCAAGAGAGCGCCTGAGGCCTTCATGAACAGAGCAAGCCCCGTGTCAGGGACTTTATTGGTTTTCTGCGTAAACCAAGGAATATCAGCCTCTTTCTCTCTCCTTTACTTTCTTATCGTCGACTCCGGACCACCAGGTTCCGGTCCATTAAAAGACCTTAACAAGTGGCGCCCAGAATAGGAGCCTGGTACACTTGGCAGATTCGGACGGAGTGACCCTGAGGGCCTGTTGAGGCTGATGAGTACTAAGACATGGGCCAAATGGCTGGAAAGCCCCATCACTTTTCTACTTTACTTCAGCACTTATTTAAAGTTCAGGGATTCTCAGTTTCGCCTCAGCAAATAGAGGCTTGCCTTGAGACAGTGGTTGAATGCAACCCTTGGTTCCCTGAAGAAGGTAGTTTTGATTTAGAAATTTGGCACCAGGCCAAAGAGAATATTGAACGTGCCACCAGACAGGGAAAAAATATCCCGATAGATTTTTGGCCCCTGTGGGCTCATATTGAAGCCGTGATTTTGCCATTACAAGGTAATTCTAGCCCTCCTAATATTCAGCAACAGGCAGAACACTTATTACATGAATATGAATTAGATGATGATACCTTATGAAAGGCCCAAGTAGAACAACATAAAATATTTCAGAATTTTCCTACAAGCCCTGCCCCAGTTGCTCCAAGCACTCCTCCCCTGCCAGCAGGCACAAATTCCAAAGTCTCTCCCTTGCTAGAACCTAATGATTCTGGAAACTACTCCCCTAAAACACCTTTTGATATTAAAACCAACAACACCTTTCTGAATAGCAATAATCTACCTACTCACTCTCCTTCACAACAGAGGCTCTCTGAATTGCTGGCTTTGCAAACACAAGTCTCTGAAGCCGATGGTTTGTCCGCCTTTCCAGTTTTTAGAAATCCTGACGATCAAGGGAACATAATACCTCATTACGAGAGTATTGGGCTTCCCTGGTGACTCAGATGGTAAAGCATCTGCCTGTGATGCGGGAGACCAGGGTTCGATTCCTGGGTCGGGAAGATCCCTGGAGAAGGAAATGGCAATCCACTCCAGCACTCTTGCCTGGAAAATCCATGGACAGAGGAGCCTGATAGGCTACAGTCCATGGGGTCGCAAAGAGTCAGACACAACTGAGCGACTTCACTTTTCATGAGAGTATTAACCTTTTCACGTGCAACAAATTTAAAAAGCTATAACTATGTACAGCCCACATTCACCTTTTACTAAAGCACTTCTAAATTCTGTAACATCCTCTATTGGAGGTTTTATTCCCCATGATCAGTGAACTTTAATAAAAGCTCTCCTTCAACCAGGAGAATATCTTCAATGGATGATGTGGTTTCATGATATAGCCAGAGAACATGCTAACAGAAATGCTCGAGCTGGTGCTCCCCAAAATCAAATTACTTTTGAAATGCTAACTGGCACAGGACAATCTGATGCTATAGAAGCTTAAATACGGTGCCCTCCCTTGTTACATGAACAATTAAAAACAGTGGCCCTTGAAGCTTGGGATCGAATTACTCCTCAAGGGGAGCCTACAGGTAGCTATACTAAAATATTACAGGGGCCCAATGAAACATATGCTGATTTTTTAGCTAGATTACAAACTGCTATTTCCTGTACTGTAATTGGAGAAGAAGCCAAAAGGCAACTAGAGAAATTACTTGCTTATGAAAATGCAAATCAGGAATGTCAAAAAGCTATAGCTCCAATTGTGAGACAGGGACCATTATTGATTATTTGAAGGCTTGTCACAACCTAGGATCAGAAACTCAAAAGATGCAAATGCTAGCTGAAACAATGGTTGCTGCCTTAAGAAAGGAAAATGAAGGATGCTTTACATGTGGAGATAAGAACCATTTAAAAAGGGACTGCCCTAAGAAAGTTAATTAAAAAAACCTCCAAAAATCTGCCCTCGCTGCCGTAGAGGAACTCATTGGGCCAAAAATTGTAAATCTAAATTTGACATTGAAGGGAAACCTATTCCGGGAAACTCCAAGCAGGTAACCTCCAAGCAGGTCCCCTTCAACGAAAACCAGGAGCAAATTCCATCTTTTCCCTCAAACCCTCAACAGCCGGCAGTGCTGCCATCGATATACGGTTCTCCTTTACCCCCAGGCAGTCCCCTCTAGAATACCTACCGGACTTTTTCGACCCCCGCCCCCACAAAACTTCGGTCTTTTACTTGGGCGATCTAGTTTGACTTCTAAAGGAATTACTGTTCACCCTGGAGTAATTGATTCAGATCATAAAGGAGAAATTCAAATTATGATGTCATCTCAGATTTTATGGCAATTCAAAAAGGGAGGTAAAATCTCTCAATTACTCCTTTTACCTTATATTTCTATTAACTCCTCTAATGATGTACAGACGGGTGGATTCGGCAGTAAAGATCAAAAACGGTCCTTTTGGACATCATCAGTATCTGAATTCACCTGACTGACTATAAATATCAAAATTAATGGTAAAAGATTTTCTGGTCTCCTCAACACTGGATCTGATATTACTATTATTTCCAAACATTTATGGCCCAAATCCTGACCGGTACAAAAAATCTCTTGCCAAATTGCAGGGATTTCTCAAACCAAAGTACAAGAGATTTATCAGAGTACTCAGATTTATCCATGTGAGGGACCGGAAGGCCAACTTGCAACATTAAAACCTTATGTGATAGATGCACCCCTTAATCTAATAGGAAGGGACTTACTTATGCAATGGCAAACTCAGATATACATCCCACATTTTTTGTAGGGGCCACTGCTCATTTAACAAACAATACAATTATTAAAATAACTTGGAAGAATGACGAGCCTATTTGGACAGAGCAGTGGCCCCTCATGAAAGAGAAATTACAGGCAGCTAAGGAACTTATAGATACACAACTAGGATTAAAGCATATTGAGGAATCTTGTTCTACCTGGAACTCTCCTATTTTTGTTATAAAAAAGAAATCTAACAAATGGCGTCTCCTAACAGACCTTAGAAAAGTTAATGTATCTATGAAACCTATGGGTGCATTACAACCAGGAATTCCATCACCTACCACTATTCCTCAAAATTGGCATATTATTGTTATTGATTTACAAGATTGCTTTTTTAATATACCTTTAGACCGAGAGAGATTCGCTTTCTCTTTCCCTTATCCTAACCATATTGGACCTCATAAACAGTACCAATGGACTCTACTGCCACAAGGGATGATGAATTCTCCCACCATGTGTCAGGACTATGTAGCCAAAGCCCTTGAGCCTGTGAGAAAGCAATTTCCTAACCTTCTTGTTATTCACTATATGGATGATATATTGTTTTCAGCTCCGTCTATCGTAGAAACTCAACATATATTTGATACAGTTCAACTATGCTTAAAAAACTCTGGATTAATCATTGCCCCTGAAAAAATTCAAACCTCTACACCTTACCATTACTTGGGGTTTGTTGTTAATAGACAACGTATTAGTCCCCAACTAACTCAGATCTGTACTGATAAATTATCAACCTTAAATGATTTTCAAAAGCTCTTCAGTTCAGTTCTGTTGCTCAGTCGTGTCCTACTCTTTTTGACCCCATGAATCGCAGCACGCCAGGCCTCCCTGTCTATCACCAACTCCCGGAGATCACTCAGACTCACATCCATCGAGTCAGTGATGCCATCCAGCCATCTCATCCTCTGTCGTTCCCTTCTCCTCCTGCCCCCAATCCCTCCAAGCATCAGAGTCTTTTGCAATGAGTCAACTCTTCGCATAAGGTGGCCGAAGTACTGGAGTTTCAGCTTTAGCATCATTCCTTCCAAAGAAATCCCAGGGCTGATCTCCTTCAGAATGGACTGGTTGGATCTCCTTGCAGTCCAAGGGACTCTCAAGAGTCTTCTCCAGCACCACAGTTCAAAAGCATCAACTCTTCGGCGCTCAGCCTTCTTCACAGTCCAACTCTCACATCCATACATGACCACAGGAAAAACCATAGCCTTGACTATGGACCTTTGTTGGCAAAGTAATGTCTCTGCTTTTCAATATGCTATCTAGGTTTGTCATAACTTTTCTTCCAAGGAGTAAGCATCTTTTAATTTCATGGCTGCAAAAGCTCTTAGGGGATATTAATTGGATTAGACCTTCTTTAGGCATTGCTAATTATCAACTGAATAACTTATTTAATACTTTAAGAGGAGATCCTGATTTAAATAGCCTTCGTTCACTTTCTCAAGATGCATGAGAGAAACTCTATTTGGTGCAAAAAAATTACAAAAACAATTTCTTACTCGCATCAAACTAGATTTACCTCTAGAATTGTTTATACTCCCCTCTCCCCATTCTCCCACAGGACTTCTTGCCCAAAAAGAACACCCAGTAGACTGGACATATAGCTGTTTTAGGGGAATAAAGTCACTTACACCCTACCTTGATTTAATTGCTCTAATAATTATCAACAGAAGAAATAGGACTAGAACTCTAATTGGCTCCAGTCCTCATAAAATTGTAATACCTATCAATAAATCTCAATTTGAGAATGCTTTACAAACTTCTACCAATTTCCAAATAGATTTTCTGTAATATTTTGGAGAAATTTCATTTCATTATCCTTCTGGTAAGCTGTGGAATTTCTTCAAAAATACTGAATTTATTATTTCTTGCATTATCAGCTCACAACCTATACCACAGGCCAAGATTTTTTATATAGATGGGACTAAAAACGCCAAAGCTTCATTCTGGTCTCTTAAGGAATATAAAGTCTTCTATGCTAAATTTCATTCTGCTCAGCAAAATTAATTATATGCTCTTATTCAAGTTATTTGCCTACCTCCTTACCCCATTAATATAGTCTCTGACTCTATATATTCTGTTTTTGTATTTAAAAATATAGAAACCTCCACCATAAACTCCAATCAACCTATTATGCAACAACTCTTTTTCGAACTACAATCTGTTGTTAGAAACCGCAATTCTTCCATTTATATTGCAATTCTTCCATTTATATTACACATATTCAAGCATATTCTTGTCTTCCTGGCCTGATGACTTACGGTAATGAGCAAGCTGATAAACTGGTTTCCTTTGCTACTCCAGAGGAACAGTATGCTCTGTTGCATAACAATGCTGGCTCCCTACACCAGCTATGGAAAATCCCATATTGCCAGGCTAAAGAAATTATTAGTAATTGCTCTACTTGTAGACCCCTACATCTTTGACCCATTGCACAAGGAATTAATCCTCATGGTTTGCAGCCTAATAAACTATGGCAAATGGATGTAACTCATTGCCCTGAACACTCGCCATCTTCTTTCTTGAATGTCTGTATCGACACTAATTCTTCTTTTATTTGGGCCACACCTCTTCAAGGTGAGGCTATACAACACACTATAACTCACTTACTAGCTTGTTTTGCTGCAATGGGAACTCCTAGTTCTATAAACACAGACAATGTCCCTGCCTTTATTTCTAGACACTTTAAACAATTTTTACAATCTTTTTCTATTAAACATATTACAGGTATTCCTTATAATCCACAGGCACAAGGCATAGTCGAACGAGCACATCACACACTAAAGTTGCAAATAAAAAATTTTTAAAAGGGGGAATACACAGGAACACTACTGTCTTCCTTATCTAAAGCAGACTTTACTAGATTCCAACATAAGATATTTTCTAAACCTATAACTATTGTTAATACAGCTTTATTTGTTTTAAATTTTTTAAACTTAACACAGGGAGATATCTTAACAAGAGCAGAAAAGTATTTTGAGGAATTGAAGGGCACTTCTCTTCCTCTGCCCATTTGGTACCAAGATGGGTTAACGAAACAATGAAAATCTGGGAAACTAATCTTACAGGGAAGGGGGTATGCTTGTATTTCCCCAGATGGATCCAACAAACTCACCTGGCTTCCTCTTCTGAAGATTCGACCCAAGAGGGCCCCCGGCATTCAAAATGGAGA
>NW_011494956.1:12978173-12978772 GCF_000754665.1 Bison bison bison | reverse complement strand
CCCTTTCCCTCCCGCCACTCAAGCTCTGATTAATACCCAACCTCTATTGCATGTCGTAGAATGGACAGAGAAAAGACTGATCTTATCAACCAATGTCTGGCTCTAGGTGAGTGATCACACCATCGGGATTATCTTGGTCGTGAAGATCTTTTTTGTACAGTTCTTCTGTGTATTTTTGCCACGTTTTCTTAATATTTTCTTTCTTTTCTTTCTTAAAATGTTAGGTCCATAACATTTCTGTCCTTTATCAAGCCCATCTTTGCATGAAATGTTCCCTTGGTATCTCTCATTTTCTTGAAGAGATCTCTAGTCTTTCCCATTCTGTTGTTTTCCTCTTTTTCTTTGCCTTGAACACTGAAGAAGGCTTTCTTGTCTCTTCTTGCTATTCTTTGGAACTCTGCATTCAGATGCTTATATCTTTCCTTTTCTCCTTTGCTTTTCGCTTCTCTTCTTTTCACAGCTATTTGTAAGGCCTCCCCAGACAGCCATTTTGCTTTTTTGCATTTCTTTTCCATGGGGATGGTCTTGATCCCTGTCTCCTGTACAATGTCACGAACCTCATTCCATAGTTCATCAGGCACTCTATCTATCAGATCTAG
>NW_011494956.1:12974432-12978073 GCF_000754665.1 Bison bison bison | reverse complement strand
CAATCTGATTTTGGTATTGATCATCTGATGATGTCCATGTATAGAGTCTTCTCTTATGTTGTTGGAAGAGGGTGTTTGCTATGACCAGTGCGTTCTCTTGGCCATTGCCATTCTCTTGGCCATTTGTGAAGTCAAGTGGGCCTCAGAAAGTATCTCTATGAACAAAGCTAGTGGAGGTGATGGAATTCCAGTTGAGCTATTTCAAATCCTGAAAGATGATGCTGTGAAAGTGCTGCACTCAATATGCCAGCAAATTTGGAAAACTCAGCAGTGGCCACAGGACTGGAAAAGGTCAGTTTCATTCCAATCCCAAAGAAAGGCAATGCCAAAGAATGCTCAAACTACCGCACAATTGCACTCATCTCACACGCTAGTAAAGTAGTGCTCAAAATTCTGCAAGCCAGGCTTCAGCAATACGTGAACCGTGAACTTCCTGATGTTTAAGCTGGTTTTAAAAAAGGCAGAGGAACCAGAGATCAAATTGCCAACATCCACTGGATCATGGAAAAAGCAAGAGAGTTCCAGAAAAACATCTATTTCTGCTTGATTGACTATGCCAAAGCCTTTGACTGTGTGGATCACAATAAACTGTGGAAAATTCTGAAAGAGATGGGAACACCAGACCTCCTCACCTGCCTCTTGAGAAACCTATATGCAGGTCAGAAAAAAAGTTAGAACTGGACATGGAACAACAGACTGTTTCCAAATAGGAAAAGGAGTACGTCAAGGCTGTATATTGTCACCCTGCTTATTTAACTTCTATGCAGAGTACATCATGTGATATGCCGGGCTGGATGAAGCACAAGTTGGAATCAAGATCACCGGGAGAAATATCAATAACCTCAGATATGCAGATGACACCACCCTTATGGCAGAAAGTGAAGAGGAACTAAAAAGCCTCTTGATGAAAGTGAAAGAGGAGAGTCAAAAAGTTAGCTTAAAGCTCAACATTCAGAAAACTAAGATCATGGCATCTGGTCCCATCACTTCATGGGAAATAGATGGGAAACATTGGAAACAGTGTCAGACTTTATTTTTCTGGGCCCCAAAATCACTGCAGGTGGTGACTGCAGCCATGAAATTAAAAGACACTCCTTGGAAGGAAAGTTATGACCAACCTAGATAATATATTCAAAAGCAGAGACATTACTTTGTCTATAAAGGTCCATCTAGTCAAGGCTATGGTTTTTCCAGTAGTCATGTATGAATGTGAGAGTTGGACTGTGAAGAAAGCTGAGCACTGAAGAATTGATGCTTTTGAACTGTGGTGTTGGAGAAGACTCTTGAGAGTCCCTTGGACTGCAAGGAGATCCAACCAGTCCATTCTAAAGGAGATCAGCCTTGGGCTTTCTTTGGAAGGACTGATGCTAAAGCTGAAACTCCAGTACTTTGGCCACCTCATGCAAAGAGTTGACTCATTGGAAAAGACTGATGCTGGGAGGGATTGGGGGCAGGAAGAGAAGGGGGTGACAGAGGATGAGATGGCTCAATGGCATCACCAACTCGATGGGCATGAGTTTGAGTGAACTCCGGGAGTTGGTGATGGACAGGGAGGCCTGGCATGTTGCGATTCATGGGGTCGCAAAGAGTCACGACTGAGTGACTGAACTGAACTGAACTGATCAACCAATGACTCCACTCATATGCCCCCTCCCTGGAACGTGAAAAGGCCCTCACACCCTGGGGAGGAGGGAAAACTAACATTCTTTAGGCTATGAAGTCCTTCCCTTCTGCGTGGGCCAGCAGAATTGAGCATAAACGTCAGCCGACAAACTTGGGCTTTCGCCCTGCCTCCCAAAAAGGGTTTTTGGACGTTGCTTCGACTATTTTCTGCCCTTTCTTTGTCTCTGAACCATGTTTATACTACTGAGACTTTAGGGAAAGAGTTAAGGAAAGAACAAAGAACATTATGCAAAGGTTTTACTTATAAAAACTTTACACATACTTTACATATACTCCTGTTCGTTGGGACAAATGTCAAACCAAATCAAGAAAATTAATGTTTGTGGCTAATCATTGCTTTCTCTCTCTCTCTCAGGCTCTTTTTTTGGAGCACAGAGGCCCTCTGGATTCACTTTCCTGCCCGGGCTTCTAAGACACTCTCGAGAAAGCACTCTGCACTTCCCCCCATCGAGAGGGCGCCTGAGGCCTTCATGAACAGAGCAAGGCCCGTGTCAGGGACTTTATTGGTTTTCTGCGTAAACCAAGGAATATCAGCCTCTTTCTCTCTCCTTTACTTTCTTACCGTCGACTCTGGACCACCAGGTTCCGAGCCATTAAAGGACCTCAACACTTTCTGATTGTTTTTGTAGTTCTCTGCTTCACGTCTTTTTCTTTTTCTTTTTTTCTTTTTTTCACGTCTTTTTCATTTGTTTGTTTCTTCCCTTGTGGCTTGATGATTTTCCTCAGTAGTATACTTGTGTTTCTCTCCTTTAAGTTTCTCTGTATCTATTACACATTTTTAATTTGTAATTACCATAGGGTTCATATATGTTGGCCTATAACTGTATCTGTTTGCTTTAACTATAGTCATTTAAGTTCAAACACACTCTATAAGATCTACCTTTTTTACTCCCCTCCCCATTTTGTGTTTTTGATCTATTTTACATCTTTGTGTTTATCCTTTAACTGCTTATTGTAGTTACAGTTACTTTAACAATTTTTCATCTTTTGATCTTCACACTGGCTCTTTTAAGTGGTTGAGCCTCAATCCTAACTATGTATTACCCTTTTCTACTGGGATTTTCCCCTTTCCTACTACTTCTTACTTCTTTTCCACCTAGAGAAGACTCTTTAACATTTATTTTAGGGTAAATTTAGTACTGATGAACTGTTTTCCTTTGGGCTTGTCTGAGAAATTGTCTCTCCTTCCATCCTCATGATAATCTTCCTGGGTAGGGTATCCTAGGTTGCAGGTTTTTCCCTTTCAGCACTTTGAATATATCATGCCACTTCCTTCTACTTGTGAAGTTTCTGCATAGAAATCAGCTGATAGCCTTCTGGGGATCCCCTTTTACATGACTCTGTTTTTCTCTTGCTGCCTTTAGATTTCTCTCTAACTTTTGCCATTTTAATTATGACTTCATTGGTATGGTTCTGTTTGGATTCATCTTGTTCGGGATTTTCTGTGCTTCCTATGATACCTGGATAGCTGTTTCCTTCTTTAAATTTGAGAAGTTTACAGCCATAATGTCCTCAAACACATTTTTGACCCCCTTCTCTCTCTCTTTTCCTTCTAGGACCTCTACAATGCAAGTGTTGGTATACTTGATGTTATACTTCAGTTCAGTTCAGTTCAGTTCAGTCGCTCAGTCATGTCCGACTCTTTGCGACCCCATGAATTGCAGCATGCCAGGCCTCCCTGTCCATCACCAACTCCCGGAGTTCACTCAAACTCATGCCCATCGAGTCGGTGATGCCATCCAACCATCTCATGCTCTGTCGTCCCCTTCTCCTCCTGCCCCCAATCCCTCCCAGCATCAGAGTCTTTTCCAATGAGTCAACTCTTTGCATGAAGTGGCCAAAGTACTGGAGTTTCAGCTTTAGCATCATTCCTTCCAAAGAAATCCCAGGGCTGATCTCCTTTAGAATGGACTGGTTGGATCTCCTTACAGTCCAAGGGACTCTCAAGAGTCTCTGCA
>NW_011494956.1:12968265-12974332 GCF_000754665.1 Bison bison bison | reverse complement strand
ACAGTTCAAAAGCATCAATTCTTCGGTGCTCAGCTTTCTTCAGAGTCCAACTCTCACATCCATACATGACCACAGGAAAAACCATAGCCTTGACTAGATGAACCTTTGTTGGCAAAGTAATGTCTCTGCTTTTGAATATGGTATCTAGGTTAGTCATAACTTTCCTTCCATCTTTTAATTTCATGGCTGCAGTCACCATCTGTAGTGATTTTGGAGCCCAGAAAAATAAAGTCTGACACTGTTTCCACTGTTTCCCCATCTATTTGCCATGAAGTGATGGGACCAGATGCCATGGTCCTAGTTTTCTGAATGTTGAGCTTTAAGCTAACTTTTTTACTCTCCTCTTTCACTTTCATCAAGAGGCTTTTTAGTTCCTCTTCACTTTCTGCCATAAGGGTGGTGTCATCTGCATATCTGAGGTTATTGATATTTCTCCCAGCTATCTTGATTCCAGCTTGTGCTTCTTCCAGCCCAGCGTTTCTCATGATGTACTCTGCATAGAAGTTAAATAAGCAGGGTGACAATATACAGGCTTGACATACTCCTTTTCATATTTAGAACCAGTCTGTTGTTCCATGTCTGGTTCTAACTGTTGCTTCCTGACCTGCATATAGGTTTCTCAAGAGGCAGATCAGGTGGTCTGGTATTCCCATCTCTTTCAGAATTTTCCACAGTTTATTGTGATCCACACAGTCAAAGGCTTTGGCATAGTCAATCAAGCAGAAATAGATGTTTTTCTGGAACTCTCTTGCTTTTTTGATGATCTAGTGAATGTTGGCAATTTGATCTCTGGTTCCTCTGTCTTTTCTAAAGCCAGCTTGAACATCTAGAAGTTCACGGTTCACGTGTTGCTGAAGCCTGGCTTGGAGAATTTTGAGCATTACTTTACTAGAGACCCTTTAAACAGTTATTTTTATTTGTTTGGGGTTTTTTTTGTTTTTTTTTTTTGTTTTTTTGGTTTTTTTTGCTGTTCTGGTTGGATGATTTCCAACCAGATTTGAAAGATTTCCAAATCACTTGTGTGTTCTTCGATATCACTTAGTCAGCTATTCATTCCTTCTAGTATGCTTTTCACTTCAGCTATTGTATTCTTCAGTCCTAATTCATTCCTTTTTATATTTTCTAGTTCCTTATTAAAATTCTCACTGTTTCCATCTGTTCTTTTCCATAATTCAGTTAGCTTTCTTATTACTAGTGCTTTGATTTCTTTATCTTATAAATTGTTTATTTCTGTTTCATTATTTTTTCAGGGGTTTTCTCTTGCTCATTCAATTGAGATCAGTTCCTCTGTCTTTTCGTTTTGCTTAACTTTCTCTGTCTCTGTGAATTTAGGTGAAACAGTCACCAATTGCAGGGGTATTCTTGAAGGGGTATTCTTTGAGGGCATCCCTATGCAATCTGTGTGTTGCTGTTCAGTTGCTATGTTGTGCCCAACTCTTTGTGACCCCACGCATGCCAGGCTTCCCTGTCCTTGGTGTGAATAGGAGATTTGATGTGAACAAGAGTCACATCAGCTAGATTTGATGTGAGCAGGAGTCACATCTCTCCTCAGGGTGTGCTGGCAGCTATCACCTTGGTAAGGGGTAGGGCAAGAGATGGAGGGAGTAGAACCAGGTGTGAGGCAGTGCTTCCCCTCTGCTCAGGGGCCATCACCACCCTATTGGGAGCAGGGGCAAATCTCAAGTTGATTCAGAAGCAGACCACAAGATGAGATGAGACTGAGATGAGATGAGGTTAACTGTGCAAAGATTTTATTAGGAGAAATGCCAGCATAAAAATAGGAAGGGAAATGTGTTCAGCTGGGAGAGCTGTCAAATCATAGGGCAAATCTGAGAGAAGCTGGAGTGGAATTGTCCTAGGCTGTCTTGCCCAAGGCTGTCCTTGTTTAAGGAAGGCTCAGCAAAGTCATCAGAGTCCTCAAACCAAAGTCAGCCACTAGAGGAGTCTTGTGTCTCCCGGGAATGAGTCTACCTCAGTATTCTTGCCACACACAGTGACTTCTGGGAAAAGCCTGTGGCAAGAGTGGCCTCAGCACAACTCAGTGATACATTTCATAGTGCAGTAGCTAGGGCTGTTGGTCACTTATGCTCCCTCCAGTTGGAGAGCCATGAGGCACAGTCTCACGACTGCCCCAGTGCACCCCTTGAGATGCACATATTTACTTTTCCAGATAGTTTTGGGGAGCAGTGTTTCCATGGTTCCCATGGACCTCGCTTACTGAGGGGAAACTAACAAGTAGCAGGATAGAGGAGTGAACTACAGACCCTGTCACTGTGGTTGGAGTTGATCTCAGGGCTGCAACTCATCCTCTCCCTCCTCTAATGTCCATTGCCTTCACCCTCAGAGATCACCTCATCATAATTTAGCTGGTTGTGCAACTTATTTCCCTGAAGGGCCTGAGCCTTTCATAGTCATACTCTTCCTCAGGTCAGGGATGCTGCACATGCCTGTTAATTTATCGTGAGGCCAGGGAATACCAGGAAGCCCCAAACTGAATCTCCTGAGTTCAGTACATAGTCTTCCCTGGTACCATTATGTAAAAGTAGCCTGACCCCCTCCTTCTGATTAGAGCCAATTACCTTCACCAGTGTAACTGCTCCCTTTACTTGCTGGTCCCTGGACACGAGAAGTTCAACGTGCTCTTGCAGCAGTTTGTAATTCAATGAGACACTTGCTGTATCACCTGGTAAGAATTGGCTTTACTGGGGACCAGAACCTATAACACTGAAGAGTCCAGATTTACAGGGCCAGAAGCACAAAATCCTCTAATGAGGTCATTCGGAGTGGTGGTCAGTGGGGCCACTCCTATTTACAGCCCTTGATTACCAGATCCATCTACTCTTTCTATTAGGAACAGAGCATCATATACAAGTCTCTGAATTGACATGAATATGCTGTGTACTGAAGGATAATATTCAATTTTCTCAGAGTGTTTTCTCCAAGCTAGCAGTTCAACTGCACCTTTAAGAATGTCTTTTCAGAAAACCGTCCCTGGATGGTGCAAAATATGATACAACCAGTAGATTCCACGATACTGGAGCCACTCCTGCACCTCCATAACAGCAGAGTGAGTCCCCTTTTCAAATGCTATGCTGTATGAGATCCCATGCCTGTGGATCATGCAGTACATAACCCCAAATAGTGTTGTAGCTGAAGCCAACAGACAGGAAAGGCAAACTCATACCTGGACTATTCATCCTTATGACAATGAAGCATTAGCACTTCCAATGGAAAGGGCTTGATATAGTCAACCAACTAGGCACCAAGTAGCCAGCTGGTCTCCAGAAATAATGCCAAACCAAGGACTCGGTGGTGATCTCTGTTGCTGACAAGTTGGATCAATCTTGTGAAGTGAGAGTCTATACTATTGGACAATATATGGCCTCTATTTTTGTTACTATATCCATTCTATTAGTGTGCCCATTCATGTGCCCATCATGCCAGTTCTAGGCTGGTAACCAATTGTTAGATTGTCATCAGTATACCAGCATTCTGTGAGGTATCTCACCATTGCTGTAAATTGCACTTCTCTGATAACTAATGAGTTTGAGTACCTCCACACATATGTTAGCTATTTGTTTTCCTCTCATATAAATTGCTTTTCCATATGCTTTGCTGGTTTGTCTGTCATTTGTTTTTGCTCTGCCTTCTTCTTATAAATCTACAAATCCCTTGTAGAATCTAGATATTAATTTTGTGTTGTTTTAAACACTGTAATTCTCTTTTCCCAAAATGTCATCTGGATTAATTTGTCTTTGGTGTCCTCTATTTAACAGATATTCTCATTTGATGCAATAAATACAGCAGTTATATTTTGTTGAATGATTTGCTTTTGGAGAATCCTATTAAAGAAAACCTTCCACACTCCTAAGTGACAAAGATATTTTCCCACATTTAAAAAATTTTTTTCGTTATGTCATAGTTCACATTAAGTTTATTCATCCACCTGGAGCATACATTTGTACGTGGTAGGACATAAAGATTGATTGTTCTTTTTTCTCCATGTAGTGAACTAGTTTCTCCAACATCATCTACAGTACAGATGTGCTTTCTCCATTGGGTGATGATATCAGTGCTGTCATGTAGCAAGTCACCATATTATGTCCCCATATATATATGTGCACACCTGTCTTTGAATTTTCCCTTTTGTTCTACTGGTCTGATTCTTCTGTTCCTATAACTGTACTTGTTAAATTCTATTGGCATTTTTTTTTTTTAATCTGTGGTAGGCATTGAAGAAGTACTCCCTTTTCTGATTTCCCCACAAGCCTTTGGAGAAGCTGCACTGGCAGCACAAAATAGCTGGAAGAATGATGGTGAAACTTGTCCTTAGAATAAATTGATGGAAATAAAGAGTTAAGAGACAGGCAAAAAAGCTGTGACTGGATGGAACATATTCTTGGAGGAAATGAAAGAGAAAAGAGGAGGGGGCAGAAAAGGAGAAAAAAGAGCAAGCAACCATATCTCCTTGGGGCGGGGGCAGAATTTGCAGAAGAATTTAAATTAGTGTAGGAGAAGAAAACATTGGTGAACTATTAGTGAAAAGCAGTGGTCCAAAAGAAGTACATGACATAATAAAAACATAAATTTCTCTTGAGGGATTTCAGCAGGATTCTGGGAAAATGATAATAGCAGCAGTATAAAATCTAAATCCAAATCTCTATGTAAAAACAGGCAGAGCAACTAAATTATAAAGTCAAAAATCCCACAGACAACATTTACAGCAAAACTAGGTGACACAGTATCTCCTTAAATCCCAAAGATGGTGACAAATCACCAGTAGCCCCAAGAACTCCATGGTTTCAGCTTCTGTACTAGAGAAAGCAGAGAGAAGCAGCCAAACCTGAGAGGAGGGAAAAATCAAAGTATCCAACTGATATTTACTGGAAAGTGTGGCCACACTGAAACAGGGAGGTGTTTTATCCAGTATAGGTGAGGCGGGATTTCCCTGGTGGTCCAGTGGCTAAGACTCCACATTCCTGATATAAGGGGCCCAGTTTCAATCCCTACTCAGGGAACTAGACCCCACATGCCTCAACTAAGACCTGCCACAGCCAAATAAATAAGTAAAAACAGTGGATGAGGGCAAGGATGAGGGCTTCCAGTAAGATCTGAAGCAGGTGACATAGTTCTGTGAGCTTTCTCTTCAACATAGAGCCTCACACAGACGAGATACTGATATGAATGGAACAATAAAAAACATACAGGATAAGGAATTCCACTTCCAGAGGCAGAATAAAGGAACCAGGCTTATCCTCCCACCTGAAACAAACAAAATGTAGAACATATGAAACAGTGATTTTCAAGACACTGAGCATCAGGCAATAAAGGACAATCATCCCTGATTGATGGGAAACAAACAAGGTAAGCCTTCTGGTTAACCCAGCTTCCTGAGAATTTCTAGCCTCAGCGCAGAGTGGGAGCTCAGGTGGAACCCACATTTTGTATTGGGGAGAAAAAGAGAGAGCTGAGAATCCAAAAGCCTGAGGTAAGCAGAGTACTAGAGAAGAGAGAGTCACAGAGCAAAAATTCCAGAGACCTACAAATTGCCAACATCCGCTGGATCGTCGAAAAAGCAAGAGAGTTCCAGAAAAACATCTATTTCTGCTTTATTAACTATGCCAAAGCCTTTGACTGTGTGGATCACAATAAACTGAAAATTCTGAAAGAGATGGGAACACCAGACCACTTGACCTGCCTCTTGAGAAACCTATATGCAGGACAGGAAGCAGCAGTTAGAACTGGACATGGAACAACAGACTGGTTCCAAATAGGAAAGGAGTATGCCAAGACTGTATATTGTCACCCTGCTTATTTAACTTATATGCAGAGTACATCATGAGAAATGCTGGGCTGGAAGAAGCACAAGCTGGAATCAAGATTGCTGGGAGAAGTATCAATAACCTCAGATATGCAGATGACACCACCCTTATGGCAGAAAGTGAAGAGGAACTCAAAAGCCTCTTGATGAAAGTGAAAGAGGAGAGAGAAAAAGTTGGCTTAAAGTTCAACATTCAGAAAACGAATCATGGCATCTGGTCCCATCATTTCATGGGAAATAGATGGG
>NW_011494956.1:12965528-12968115 GCF_000754665.1 Bison bison bison | reverse complement strand
GTGGTGTTGAAGACTCTTGAGAGTCCCTTGGACTGCAAGGAGATCCAACCAGTCCATTCTGAAGGAGATCAGCCCTGGGATTTCTTTGGAAGGAATGATGCTAAAGCTGAAACTCCAGTACTTTGGCCACCTCATGTGAAGAGTTGACTCATTGGAAAAGACTCTGATGCTGGGAGGGATTGGGGGCAGGAGGAGAAGGGGACGACAGAGGATGAGATGGCTGGATGGACGTGAGTTTGAGTGAACTCCAGGAGATGGTGATGGACAGGGAGGCCTGGTGTGTTGTGATTCATGGAGTTGCAAAGAGTCAGACATGACTGAGCAACTGAACTGAACTGAACAGACAGGGCTATGTTTGAGAATTCTGCAAAGCAATAATCAGAGCAGGTGTGTGAGATAACCATCTGAGGCTGAGGAAAGAACCACCAAAAGGGATCAGAAGAAGAGTATGTGGCACTCACACAGGGCCAGAAATAGCGCCCAGGCCCACCAGTCAGGCTGAGAAAACTGATAATTCATAGGGTATGGGGTAGAAAACTCAGAATGCTCTTGTCTCAGTACTGGGGAAAAAAATTAGCCTTACACTAAACACAGCTCTGATGCTGCCAAACAGATTTTTTTTTTCTGCCTAACAAATTCTAAAAGCAAGACCTGAGAGGATGGAGCAGAGGAGGCGGCCAAGATGGCAGAGTAGGAGGACCCTGAGCTCAACCCTTCCCGCAGGCACGCAAACATCGCAACTATGTACAGAGGAACTATCTCTGAGAATGACGTGGAAACTAACAGAAGAGATGGTCAGGGCTTCCCTGGTGGTCCAGTGGTTAAGAATCCGCCTTGCAGTGGAAGGGACACCCTGTTCAACCCTTGAGTCCTGGAAGATCCCACATGCTGTGGCACCAGAATTACTGAGCCTGCGCTCTAGAGCCCCACATGGTGCAACTCTGAGACCATGTGCTGCAACTACACGCCTGCATACCCTAGAGCCTGTGCTCTGCAAGAAGAGAAACCGCTGTAATGAGAAGCCCATGCACTGCAGCTAGCGAGTAAACCCCATTCTCCGCAACTAGAGAAAGCTTGCATGCAGCAATGAAGACTCACCACAGCCAAAATATAAATAAGTAAATCTTTGAAAAAAAAATTTTTTTAATCTATTTTTTAAAAAATTTCCACAACTAAAGACATAAAGAAGAAACACAGTGAGTCTGGTAACAGAGGTGAGATGGAGTATAGTCAAGACCCACACCCCTGGGAAGGCAACCCACAAGAGGATAACCAAAATATGAAGGGTTCTCCCTGAGGGAGGGGTCCAAGCCTCAATCAGGCTTCCCGGCTAGGGGGTCCTGCACCAGGAAGATGATTCCCAGAACATCTAGCGTGGAAGGCCAGTGGGACTTCTGTTTGGGAAAGCCAGAGGTCTGTGGGAAACAGAGACTCCACTCTTAAACTGCACACAGATCTAACACTCTCTAAGAATCAGCACAGAGGCAGTAGCTTGAAACAGCACTCAGTCAGACTGACTTGCTGCTCTTGGATATCCTCCTGGAGAGACAGGAGGCAACCAGGACTCCCCTTGGGGACATAAATGCTGGTGGGACACAGCTAGAACACAGGTTCTAGCAAGTTCCATACTGGAGTCCTCCCTCTAGCCTATGAGTGCTGGGGGCCTACCTCCTCACTAGCAGCCCAGAAGCAGTCCTGGACCTCCCCAGCCATACAAGACCAAGCCCTTCTGATCAGTGGGCCAGCATCAGTGCCAGTCCCCTCAGGCCCCCAGCTAAATGCCCCAGGTTCTTGCCCATCTCCCAGCAGGTAAGCTCCAATCCCAGAACCCCTGGCTCTGTGGCCAGCCACACAGGGCCCAACCCTGCATACCAGTGGGCCGGCCCTGGGATACTACCCCACCCCCAGATTATGTACCTAGCCACACCAGGACCCAGCCTACCCTGTAGAAGGCCAGTACGAGCCTGGGATATCCTGGGCCACACAATCAGACATAACAGGACCCAGCCCCTCTTACCAGTGCACCCACAGTAGTCAGCCCAATCACAGCAGAAGGGCTCTCTGAGCCCAATAGCTGGCACTCCTAGAGCATATAGCTCTGGTGAGCAGAGGGGAGTGTGCTTCTGGATCCCCTAGGAAGTCTCCTACATAAAACCACTTCTCCAAGATAAGTAAACATAACCAACCTACCTAATACATAGAAAAAAAGCACAGAAAATTTGGCAAAATGAGGAGACATTCTCATCTGGAATATGTTCCAGATGAAGGAACAAAACAAAATCCCAGAAGAAGGACTAAGCAAACTGGAGATAAGCAGTCTAACCAATAAAGCATTCAAGGTCATGACCATAAAGATGCTCAGGAGACGACTTGCTGAACACAGTGAGAAGCTTAACAAAGAGTTAAGAAACACAAAGAAGAGCCAAATAGATTTGAAGAAAAAAGTAACTGAATAAAAAATACACTGCAGGGAATCAACACTAGGTTAGATGATAAAGAGGAATAGATCGGTGAACTGGAAGACAGAGTAATGGAAATCAAGCAAGGAGAAGCGAAAAAAGAATTTTTAAAAAATGCTAGCAAGATC
>NW_011494956.1:12962250-12965428 GCF_000754665.1 Bison bison bison | reverse complement strand
AAGCTAGGCTTCAACAGTACATGAACTGAGAACTTCTAGGTGTACAAACTGGATTTAGAAAAGGCAGAGGAACCAGAGATCAAATTGCCAACATCCACTGGATCATAAAAAAAGCAAGATGATTCCATAAAAACATCTACTTCTGCGTCATTGACTATGGTAAAGCCTTTGATTGTGTGGATCACAACAAATTTGTAGAAAATTTTTAAAAGAGATGGGAATACCAGACCACCTGCCCTGCCTCCTGCAAAACCTGTATGCCGGTCAAGAATCAACAGTTAAAACTGGACATGGAACAACAGACTGGCTCCAAATTGGGAAAGGAGTGTTAATGCTGTATATTGTCACCCTGCTTATTTAACTTACATGCAGAGTACATAAAGAGAAATTCCAGACTGGATGAAGCACAAGCTGCAATCAAGATTGCCGGGAGAAATATCAGTAACCTCAGATATGCAGATGACACCACCCTTATGGCAGAAAGTGAAGAGGAACTAAAGAGCCTTTTGATGAAAGTGAAAGAGGAGAGTGGAAAAGCTGGTGTAAAACTCAACATTCCAAAAACTAAGACCATGGCATCTGGTCCCATCAATTCATGGCAAATAGGTGGGGAAACAGTGGAAACAGTGACAGACTCTATATTAGGGGGCTCTAAAATCACTGCCGGAGAAGGCGATGGCACTCCACTCCAGTACTCTTGCTTGGAAAATCCCATGGACGGAGGAGCCTGGTAGGCTGCAGTCCATGGGGTCGCTAAGAGTCAGACATGACTGAGCGACTTCACTTTCACTTTTCACTTTCATGCATTGGAGAAGGCAATGGCAACCCACTCCAGTGTTCTTGCCTGGAGAATCCCAGGAACGGGGGAGCCTGGTGGGCTGCTGTCTGTGGGGTATCACAGAGTCGGACACAACTAAAGTGACTTAGCGGCAGCAGCAGAAAATCACTGCAGGTGGTGACTGTAGCCATGAAATTAAAAGGCACTTGCTCCTTGGAAGAAAAGCTATGACAAACCTAGACAGCATATTAAAAAGCAGAAACATTAGTTTGCTGACAAAGTTCTGTATAGTCAAAGCTATGGTTTTTCCAGTAGTCATGTATGGATGTGAGAGTTGGACCATAAAGAAGGCTGAGAACTGAAGAATTGATGCTTTTGAACTGTGGTGTTGGAGAAGACTCTTGAGAGTCCCTTGGAAAGCAAGATCAAACCAGTCAATCTTAAAGGAAATCAATCCTAAATACTCTTTGGAAGAACTGATGCTGAAGCTGAAGCTCCAATACTTTGGCCACCTGATGCATAGGGCCAACTCATTAGAAAAGACCTTGATTCTGGGAAAGATTGAAGGCAGGAGGAGAAGGGGACAACAAAGGATGAGATGGTTGGATGGCACCACCAACTTAATGGACATGAGTTCGAACAAGCTCCAAGAGATGGTGAAGGACAGGGAAGCCTGGAGTGTGCTGCAGTCTGCCAGGTTGCCAAGAGTCAGACGTTACTGAGCTACTGAACAGCAACAACAATATACATGGAAACTCCAATAAGCTGACTTTTCAGCAGAGACTTTATAGGCCAGAAGGGAATGGCATGAGAAAATCAAACTAACAAGAGAAAAAAACCTACATCCAAGAGGTTAAGGGAAACATCCTGCAATCCTTGACTTTGAATTGGAAGTATCAGTGTGAATGTGTGAGGTGTTCTGATGTGTGTGTTTGTGTGTGTGTGTACACTTTTCCTAGCTCTGTCCATTTAAGAGACCTAGAAACAATGACCAATTCAATTGTAAGTAACTATCCTTGCACTCAGATTATAGTCTTGAAATATGTCTCACCAAGAGAAACAAGGACTTTTGGAGGAAAATGATTCATTTAATGCCTGAGGCAGAAAAACGTATAAGGTAAGTCTGAAATATATTTTCATACCAGATAGCAAGGAAAGAGTCATGCAAAATGATTCAATGATAGGGGTTTCTACTAACAGAAATAGGATACTCTGATTTACAAGGCATAAATGAAACTGATTGAAACTCAGTATGTTTTAACCCATAGGTTTTAAAAACTTATTGACCAGTTTTGGATTGTGTTGTTGTTGTTCATCTCTGAGTCATGTCCAGCTCTTTGCGGATCCATGGACTGCAGCAACCAGGCTTCCCTGTACCTCACTATCTCCCAGAGTTTGCTCAAACTCATGTCCATTGAGTCAGTGATGCTCTCTAACCATCTAATTCTCTGTGCCCCTGTTCTTTTTCTGCCCTCAATCATTTGCAACATTAGGGTCTTTTCCAATGAGTCAGCTCTTCCCATCAGGTGGCCAAAGTATTGGAGTTTCAACTTCAGCATCAGTCCTGTTAATGAATATTCAGAGTTAATTCCTTTAGGATTGACTGGTTTGATCTCCTTGCAGACCAAGGGACTCTCAAGAGTCTTCTCCAGCACCACAATTTGAAAGCATCAATTCTTTCATAGAAAAGGCATTCAGTCTTTTCTATGGTCCAGCTCTCACATTCATATATGACTACTGGAAATAGCTTTGACTATACAGTCCTTTGGCAGTAAAGTGATGTCTCTGCTTTTTAATACACTGTCCGGGTTTATCACAGTTTTCCTTCCAAGGAGCAAGTGTTTTTTATTTATTTATTTATTTTTTTTATAGAAAATTTGGAAAATCGGAGAATAAAGTTGAGGAACTCTCTGAGAAAGTAGAACTGAAGGCAAGAAATATGGGAAGAAAAAGACAAAAGAAAAAACAGGAGAATAACATTAAAGAATCTTGTCAGGTAAACATCAAAAGAATGAGTTCCACAAAGAAAAAATAGAAGAGTGGAAGTTACCATTAATACATTGTAATTTATATTATCATGTATATCTACACCCTTTCTGGTGGTTTATTCCTTTTTGCACATAGATTCTCTTCCCTGGAAACATTTTATTCAGCCTGAAGTACTTTTCTTTAGCATTTCTTATAGTGTGGGATAGCCAGCTCTAATTCTTTCCATTTTTGTTTGTCTGAGAACACCTTTATTTTGACTTTGTGAGGATATTATTTTCACTATATATTGAAATCTAGATTCAAGCTTTATTTTGTTTACCTTTCAATTCTTTCAACATTTTAAAAACGGCATTTAATTATTATCTGGTTTCCAAAGTTTCTCGTGAGAAAATCATTATCTCCTAATTATTT